>NC_012879.2:24795322-24887954 GCF_000003195.3 Sorghum bicolor
ACTGTAGCAGGGCGGGCGCCCAGGAGAGTAGGGCGGGCGCCCTGCCTCCGAGCCCGATTGCCTTCCCGTTCGTTCCCGTGGCTTCTGGAGTCTTCTAGATGGTAGAAAATTGTGCGGCACGTTAATATCTCTATGTAAACCTGACGTGTGGGCCTTTCTTCCGTATTTCCTGATAACCCCCTGCAGAAATAGACAAACACCAAAACTCGTGGAATTCTGTCAGATAAAACCCTAAGTCTAGGTGTTGGTTGCATTTAGATCCTTTTCCATGATTAGTTGATGGTTAAATATGAGCATTAAGGACCGTCAACAATCATCAAATTCGAAAGGAGCATCCTTGGATAGTAAAAGAGTAAGTGGTCTAGCAATGAATGAAAAATATTTTATGAATCTACGAAAAAAACCAGCATGGCCAAGAAAGCTTCGAATTCCTTTTATATTCACAGGTGGAGGTAGTTGTTCAATTACTTCAATTTTAGCTTTGTCTACCTCAATACCTCTTTCAGACACTAAGTGTCCCAGCACTATTCCTTCCCTAACCATGAAATGACATTTTTCCCAATTAAGGACTAAGTGCTTTTCTTCACATCTTTGCAAAACCTTGTCTAAGTTTTCAAGACAACTATCAAAAGTTTTTCCATATACACATAAATCATCCATGAAAACTTCCATAATCTCTTCAATCATATCAGAAAATATAGACATTATGCATCTTTGAAAAGAAGCTGGTGCATTACATAACCCAAAATACATTCTACGGTAAGCATAAGTTCCGTATGGGCATGTAAAAGTGGTTTTGCTTTGATCATCGGGATGGATCGGGATTTGGTGATACCCTGAATATCCATCTAAGAAACAGAAGAACGAATGGTTCGCTAATCGCTCTAGCATCTCATCTATGAAAGGTAAAGGAAAATGATCCTTTTTCGTGGCTTTGTTTAGTTTTCTGTAGTCTATGCACATCCGCCACTGTGTGATGGTGCATTGCGGAATTAGCTCGTTCTTTTCATTCATAACAACAGTCATGCCTCCCTTTTTAGGCGCAACTTGAACTGGGCTCACCCACTCACTGTGCGGCACAGGATATATAATCCCTGCATGTAGCAACTTTATAACTTCCTTTTTAACTACCTCTCTCATCGCGTTGTTTAGTCTACGTTGAGGCTCTCGAGAAGGTGAAATAGAAGGATGTGTCAGAATACGATGGGTACAAATCATAGGACTTATTCCTGTAAGATCTTGGAGTGAGTAGCCGAAAACTAAGTGATGTTTCTCAAGAATAGTCATCAACCGCAGAGTTTGCTCATGACTGAGTTTATCACTAATGATCATAGGAAACTCTGGATTATTGTTTAGGAAAGCATAGATAAGACCGGGTGGTAAAGTTTTAAGCTCTATGGGAGGTCTAGGCGTTTCTGCAAACTCGTCTAAGGGTTCAGGTTTAGAAGGTTCAACTTCTTCTTCTATGAAGAAAGGAGCTTCTTCTTCTTCTAAGTCTGGTTCATTTAAAAGCTCTAGAGATGCAGCCTTTACCTCCTCCATAGGATCAGGAAAAAGATATGACTCGGCCTTATTATTTAAGGAGTGAGAAATTATTATGGGAAATTTAAAAGTTTTTCCAAAAGAAATGTGTAGCTTTCCAGTATGACCTTCATAAAGGAGTCTTCTAAAAGGTTGTCCTATCAACAGGTCGAAGTCCCATGTATTAAAGATATAGAAGTTCAAATGAACCATGGAGCCTTCTACCATAACGGGTAGGACATTAATAATTCCAAGACTGGGGACTAATTGTCCCAAAGATTCCTTTATGACTTTTGTTGTGGGGGTTAAGACCAAATTCTTAAATAATTTAAGTGCAAAAGATTCAGACATGATGTTGATCCCCACAACAGGATTATAGAGAGCATCAAATCGATCAGAATCATAAGCACAACGTATAGTTATAGGAGGTGTGTCCAAACAGATCACATCAGAGGAAAGCTCTGACTCCTCCAACCATTCGCTGCTCATGACTGCGATAAGCTCTCTCAATTGATGTTCAGATAGCAAACAAATGCTAAAATGACCGTTTTGGGGTTTGTCTATAGAATGGTAGTTTGAAATGTTTCTAAAATCGGCAAAAAGATCAGATTCTATATCCAGCATGAAATCAGGTGGTGGAATTCTTCCTTTTGTGGCTCAGAACTTGGGATAGCTAAAGTAGATGGAGAATTTGGTAGAGTGTCTACTTCAGCTTTGTGGGTTTCATCATGAAGGGTATTATCCATCTCAGCTTCTAGGATTCTATCTAGGATCACTCTAGCGTCATCAGTAGGGATGCGAAAGAAAGAACCTCTAGACATTGTATGTAGCATTTGTTTATGATCTTTCTAAAGACCTCGAAAAAAGTGAAATAAAAGAACAGGGTCTTCAAGATTATGGTTTGGACCAGATTCTAAAAGATCAGAAAAACATTTCCAGGATTTTCCCAAACTTTCATTATGTTTTTGTTTAAAAGATAGGACTTCGAGTCTAAGGTCGCCGAAACGGTCGAGGGAATAAAAATCTAGGCAAAAGTTGGCTCGTAGAACTCCCCATTGTTGACGGTCCTTAATGCTCACATTTAACCATCGACTAATCATGGAAAAGGACTTATATGCAACCAACACCTAGACTTAGGGTTTTATCTGACAGAATTCCACGAGTTTTGGTGTTTGTCTATTTCTGCAGGGGGTTATCAGGAAATATGAAAGAAAGGCCCACACGTCGGGATTACATAGAGATATTAACGTGCTGCGCAATTTTCTACCATATAGAAGACTCCAGAAGCCACGGGAACGAACGGGAAGGCAATCGGGCTCGGAGGCAGGGCGCCCGCCCTACTCTCCTGGGCGCCCGCCCAGCTACAGTGCCCAATCAGGACTCTCTTTCGGGACAACGCTCCACCGACCTAAAGGATCAAGGAAAACCGTGCGATTAATGTCGGTTTGATCCAACGGCCCATATTCACTTGAAGGGACTATAAAACTAGACCCCCTGGCCTCTGGAGATCATACCTCTTCTACAGAATCAAAGCTAGGGTTTCAATTCTTCATCCAAGTATAGAGGATCCCTCTAGTTCTTCTAGTTCTACCTCTAGTTCATCTAGATCTAGTTCTAGTTCATCTAGTTCTAGTTCTAGTTCCTCTAGTTCTAGTTCTAGTTAGTTCTAGTTGTAATCTAGAAAATAGGGAGAGAGAAGAGGAGAGCGGAGGAGGAGCCGGATCTATCGGATCTTCCGCAACATTGTACTTTTGCAGCAACTTGTTCGTTCTTCATCGTTCTCTAGGTTCTTCAATTCATAATTCCTGAGTTCTTTAATTACTTTTATTTACATTCAAGTTATTTATCGGATTCCCGCTTGCATCAAGTGCTCTAATCTTTGCAACATTAGAGTAGTAATTAATAGATTAGGCGTGGTGTTTAGTCTTGCAATTACCTAGAATTGCACCCAATCCTGCGGATTGTTGTGGTAGCCTTAAGGTAGTGACAGCCCTAACGGTCGACGTATTCCACCTCGTTCGGATCGGTGTTTGTAGGACCGTAGTCAGAGCTTCCTAGCCCCCTTCTCATCTCTTTCTGTGGTTAGTGTTCTGATGTCCCGAAATAGATAATCTTGAAGTAATTCTTGATTCTTAGATCAACTAGAGAACTCTCAGGAAACTACCTCTCTTCCCACCAAAAATAATTATATAGTTATCCTTGGGCGATCTTGGATCTTAATTAGTACACTCACGTTCTCTGTGGAAAATCGATACTCTGGAATACTCCCGGGTGAAAGGTACATCGGTATCCATGCGCTTGCGGATTTTTCTGTTTGCGTTTAAAATACCCAACAAGCATTCTGGCGCCGTTGCCGGGGAACGGTAGCTGTGCTAGTTTCGAACCAAGTCGTCCGTGTATCCTTTTTCTTTTCCTTTTTTACCACACTCACCTTACCATTTTCACCACACCACATGGATTTGACTCCTATCTATAAATTCTTTGCTCCAAAGGGCGAGTTATTAGAGCCACCACCATCATCACATCCAATTCTTACAGATGGCTATGACCTCGGCCCTGATCTAATAGCCATGATTCAGGAGCAACCCTTCTCTGGGCAAGTAGATGAAGATCCATACACCCACCTTAGAGAATTCGAGCAGTTGTGTTCTTGCCGATCTATTTCCGGCATGACACAAGAAACCCTTAAATGGAAATTATTTCCGTTCTCCCTTTTGGGAAGAGCAAAAAAGTGGTATGCTCATTCTGTAGGAGGCGTTAATGGAAGTTGGGATGAACTTCGAGACAACTTTTGTCTCGCTTTCTTCCCAATTTTTCAAATTTCTGACCTTAGAATTGAAATTCTTACATTCAAACAAAGAGAGAAGGAAACTTTAGGAGTAGCTTGGGCTAGGTTCACAAGCCTTACCAATTCCGGTCCAAACCTTTCCCTGCCTGACCATGTACTGTACTACCACTTTTATCGTGGTCTAAACAAGGAAGCTGCTCTTCACCTCGACATTGCTTCAGGAGGATCATTCACACACAAACTCACAGATGAGGGGAGAGCCATCCTAGAAAGAATCCTTGAAAATACCCCTTATACAGGTATTTATGATGAGTTTCCTGAAGAAGAAAAAGAAGTCGAGCCTAATCTTAAACCAAAAGATGAGGAACTTGCAACCGAGTCAGAAATTCCACCTGACCTATCTATTAATTTGGTTGTAGAGAAACCTCCTGATAAGGGAATGCAAAACCAACTAAAGGATGATGAACCACCACCTTTAGAGCATCCCTTTGAATTTGAGGAAGATCTTTTTGAAGATTATGGAAACACCTCGAATTTTCCTATCCAAACACGACCTCTAGCAAGGACCACTCAATCTGTTCTAAGAGTAGAATCTGTTGACATAGAACACATCAAAAGCCTTTCGGCTATTCTGAGTTATGAATGGCTAACAGAAGCTGAGCTGTCTCCTGAGGTAGCTCGAATCTTCACTCCTTCAACCATTCTTCTGTGCCAAATTAGAGGGTCCCCTAGGAAGGTCCACTACAATCCATATGTTGGGATAAATGTTATTTCTAAGGAGTTAGCTGACACTCTTTATCCCAACGAGTCCATAACCCCATCTCAAAAACTTTTACAAAGTCCATCTGGATTAATTCTAGAAAGCCATGGGGTATTAAGGGCAATTCCTATTAGAATCAAGGACTCTGGAATATGTCTAGATTTTCACATTTTTGACATACCAGAGATTCCTCTGTTGATTGGTAGACCAATCATAAAACTTCTACATGAACAACCACAACGAGGTCATTTAGACTTCAAGGTTGGGAATTCCACTATTGTTGTTCCTCTTGCTAGATCAATTAACACGATAGTGGAACCCAAACTTGAACCAGATCCTATCGAGGAGATCTTAATGCTGACTCAAGAGGAGATGGCCCAACCATTCTTTAATCATGAACACTTTGTTCAAGAAGAAGAAGAGTTGGTAGAACCCATTGAGCTAGACAAAAATGAACAACCTTCACCTCCTTTGATAGAATTAAAACCTCTTCCTTCTGGCCTTAGATATGTCTTCTTGCACAATAACCCAAAAACTCCAGTAGTTATCAGTGACAAGCTTTCCGATTATGAAACACAACAACTTGTCACTGTTCTTGAAAGGCATAGGTCAGCATTTGGCTACTCTCTCGAAGATCTCACGGGCATTAGTCCCATTCTCTGTACTCATCGTATCCCTATTGATCCCAATTCTACACCTTCAAGGGAACCACAACGGAGACTTAACAATGCTATGCGAGAGGTTGTTAAGAAAGAGGTCCTCAAACTCTATCGTGCTGGGATTATTTATCCTGTGCCACATAGTGGGTGGGTTAGCCCTGTACAAGTAGTGCCAAAGAAAGGAGGAATGACGGTCGTTAGGAATGAGAAGAATGAACTCATCCCGCAACGAATTGTCGCTGGGTGGCGTATGTGTATTGACTATCGAAAACTTAACAAGGCTACAAAGAAAGATCACTTTCCGTTACCCTTCATTGATGAAATGTTGGAACGGCTTGCAAACCACTCTTTCTTTTGTTTCCTTGATGGTTATTCTGGATATCACCAAATCCCAATCCACCCAGATGACCAAGAAAAGACTACCTTTACATGCCCGTATGGAACTTATGCATACCAACGAATGTCGTTCGGATTGTGCAATGCTCTCTTTCCAACGGTGCATGATGTCTATTTTTTCGGACATGATTGAGAAGATCATGGAGGTTTTCATGGATGATTTTACCGTCTATGGCAAAACCTTTGATCATTGTTTGGAGAATTTAGATAGAGTCTTGCAGCGATGTGAAGAAAAAGACTTAATCCTGAACTGGGAGAAATGCCATTTTATGGTTCAGGAAGGAATAGTGCTAGGACATAAAGTATCCGAACATGGTATAGAGGTGGACAAAGCAAAGGTTGAAGTTATTGAAAAACTTCCACCTCCCACGAATGTGAAAGGAATCCGTAGCTTTTTGGGACATGCAGGGTTCTATAGACGCTTTATCAAGAATTTCTCTCAAATTGCTAGACCCCTAACTAATCTCCTAGCTAAGGACGCACCTTTCATCTTTAGTGATTAGTGTCATGAATCTTTTCAAACTCTTAAGAAAGCACTCATCTCATCCCCGATTATCTAACCACCTAATTGGAATCTTCCTTTTGAGATCATGTGTGATGCTAGCGATTTTGCGGTTGGTGCCGTTTTAGGACAAACCAAGGATAGAAAGCATTATGCCAAATCCTACGCTAGCAAAACCTTGTCTGGACCACAGCTCAATTACACTACAACTGAAAAAGAGCTTTTGGCTGTTGTCTTTGCTATAGACAAGTTTAGATCTTACTTAGTGGGGGCAAAGATAATCATCTATTCAGACCATGCTGCTCTCAAGTACCTCCTCACTAAGAAAGATGCTAAGCCTCGTCTAATTCGATGGATTCTTCTACTCCAAGACTTTGACATAGAAATTCGAGATAGGAAGGGAGTTGAGAATTCCGTAGCCGACCATTTATCTAGGCTTCAATATAAGACAACACATGATGAGCTTCCCATAAATGACTACCTAAGGGATGACACCCTACTTAAGATAACACATGCAGATCCATGGTACGCAGACATCGTAAACTTTATAGTAAAAGGCTATGTCCCACCTGGTGCAATCAAAAGGAAGTTGCTTCATGATAGTCGTTTCCACCTTTGGGATGAGCCATATCTTTTCCGAGTCTGTGCTGATGGACTCTTGAGAAGGTGTGTTCCTATGGCTGAGGCTACTCAAATTATGGAAAGATGTCATGCCTCGCCATATGGAGGACACTATGGAGCATTCCGGACACATGCTAAAATTTGGCAAAGTGGTTTTTTCTGGCCAACGATGTATGAAGATACAAAGGACTTTGTCAGGAGATGCCACCGATGTCAAAAACATGGGAATATCAACTCACGAAATGAAATGCCTCTCACAAATAATCTTCAAGTAGAACTTTTCGATGTATGGGGCATTGATTTCATGGGGCCATTCCCTATGTCCGGGAATTGCGAGTATATCTTAGTAGCTGTGGACTACGTGTCCAAATGGGTAGAAGCCCTACCTTGTCGATCAGCTGATTCAAAACATGCCAAGAGAATGTTCCATGAAGTAATCTTTCCTCGCTTTGGTATACCCCAGATAGTTATAAGCGATGGAGGTTCCCACTTCATCGACAAAATCTTCCGGAAGTACCTAGCCGATCATGGAGTGCAACACAACGTCGCAACACCATACCATCCTCAGACTTCCTGATGCACTTTGGGCATATAGAACTGCATTCAAAACACCCATAGGCATGTCACCTTATCAACTTGTATATGGAAAAACTTGTCATTTGCCTGTGGAAGTAGAGTTTAAGGCTCATTGGGCACTCAAGAAATGGAACATGGATCTCAACCTCGCTAGTGAGAATCGTCTGATGCAACTATCTGAGCTAGAAGAATGGAGAGAGAAAGCCTACCACAATTCAATGATTTATAAAGAGAGAACAAAACGATGGCATGATAAGAGAATCAAGCACAAGGAGTTTAAGCCTGGAGATAAGGTTCTACTATTCAATTCAAGAGTTAAGCTCTTTGGGCATGGTAAGCTACGAAGTAAGTGGGATGGACCATACAAGGTTATTAACACTTCAACTCATGGAGCCATTACATCCAAGACGACATAGGTAACACTTTTAAGGTAAATGGTCAACGCTTGAAAATCTATCTCGAGCCACAAAACAACCTGGTAGAGGAACTTGATGTGATTGAGTTCATAGAATTCTCACATTAAGCTTTCATAAGCTCTAGACAATTACTTAACCCTTAACATGCTCCACAAGTTTTGTTGTCTATTTGGGTTGTGCAGGATTTTGAGGCTTAAGAAGAGTGAGACCAAACATGCACGCTACAAGAGTGAACGACTATGTCAACATCCAGCTTGGGGGAGGCACCCCCACGTGTATCTAGATAAGTATTACTTTTCTTTCTTGGTTTTATTTACTAGTATTCAGAAATAAAAAAATGCATAACCATGAAGCCAAACAAAGTTTTTCTTTTGAGTAATATACAATAGTTTTGTGTAATCCTAAGTTTTAAATAAAATAAAAATAAAGTTTGATTCAAGTCTAGGTAATTGACAAACATGACATGAGAAGGTCTGAGATACTATATAATATAGTTACATATTTATATAGAGTTATAGAGATATATTTTTATATATATATATATATTTATATATATATATATATATATATATATATATATATATATATGAGATCATAATACCTAGAGTCTTATAAGATATAAATATTAAAACTGTGGGCGCTTGCTTTGTTCAAGCCATTGTTAATTCATAGTTTTGGTTGAGAGAATTATCATGCTCCCAAGATCAAGATCTTTTTAAAAATATAAAAGATTCATTCTTCCGAAGTATTATTGCGTTAGAGGCATGGGACTATGCAAAAATTTGATTCAAAAAAAAAGAGAGTGAGACGAGAGGTAAAAATGGACAAGTGTCCGAAGTAGAATTAGGGGTACAAAGATACCCACCTGAGTGGAAAAAATGGACATGTGTCCGACAGTAGAATTAGGAGTACTTGCTGCCCACTTGAAAAAAAAAGAGACTGAAAAAAAAGAAAAAAAAAGAGAAAAAAAATGATAGCCCGTGGTCCCTCTAATAAGCAATATGCCAGTAAGAGATGACAAACTTTTCAAAAAGGTCAAAGGTCTTGATCTAGGAGTATGACATTCCTCTCCCTTGCTCCGAGCGTTGACATAGCAAAATGCGAAGTAAGTATGCTAAAACTTTTAAAGCTCTACTTATATATCTTTCGAGAAGAAGGCAAATGCCTCAGTTTTATTTTGCAGACTTATAAAAAACTCCAGAACAAAGGTAAGACAGAAGAACTTGAAACATAGTGCTTGACTTGATCATTCTGTTTTTCAATCACTTAAGACCTTAGTGATAACTTAAAAACCATGTAGTAAGAGGCATAAAAGTAACCCCTGTTTTCTTGCTAATTTTAGCTTTGCTCAGGGACGAGCAAAGGTTAAGCTTGACGGTCCTTAATGCTCACATTTAACCATCGACTAATCATGGAAAAGGACTTATATGCAACCAACACCTAGACATAGGGTTTTATCTGACAGAATTCCATGAGTTTTGGTGTTTGTCTATTTCTGCAGGGGGTTATCAGGAAATATGAAAGAAAGGCCCACACGTCGGGATTACATAGAGATATTAACGTGCCGCGCAATTTTCTACCATCTAGAAGACTCCAGAAGCCACGGGAACGAACGGGAAGGCAATCGGGCTCGGAGGCAGGGCGCCCGCCCTACTCTCCTGGGCGCCTGCCCAGCTACAGTGCCCAATCAGGACTCTCTTTCGGGACAACGCTCCACCGACCTAAAGGATCAAGGAAAACCGTGCGATTAATGTCGGTTTGATCCAACGGCCCAGATTCATCTGAAAAGACTATAAAACTAGACCCCCTGGCCCCTGGAGATCATACCTCTTCTACAGAATCAATGCTAGGGTTTCAATTCTTCATCCAAGTAGAGAGGATCCCTCTAGTTCTTCTAGTTCTACCTCTAGTTCATCTAGATCAAGTTCTAGTTCATCTAGTTCTAGTTCTAGTTCCTCTAGTTCTAGTTCTAGTTAGTTCTAGTTGTAATCTAGAAAATAGGGAGAGAGAAGAGGAGAGCGGAGGAGGAGCCGGATCTGTCGGATCTTCCTCAACATTGTACTTTTGCAGCAACTGGTTCGTTCTTCATCGTTCTCCAGGTTCTTCAATTCATAATTCCTGAGTACTTTAATTACTTTTATTTACATTCAAGTTATTTATTGGATTCCCGCTTACATCAAGTGCTCTAATCTTTGCAACATTAGAGTAGTAATTAATAGATTAGATGTGGTGGTTAGTCTTGCAATTACCTGGAATTGCACCCAATCCTGCGGATTGTTGTGGTAGCCTTAGGGTAGTGACAGCCCTAACGGTCGACGTATTCCACCTCGTTGGGATCGGTGTTTGTAGGACCGTAGTCAGAGCTTCCTAGCTCCCTTCTCATCTCTATCTGTGGTTAGTGTTCTGATGTCCGAAATAGATAATCTTGAAGTAATTCTTGATTCTTAGATCAACTAGAGAACTCTTAGGAAACTTCCTCTCTTCCCACCAAAAATAATTATATAGTTACCCTTGGGCGATCTTGGATCTTAATTAGTATACTCACGTTCTCTGTGGAAAATCGATACTCTGGAATACTCTCGGGTGAAAGCTACATCGGTATCCGTGCGCTTGCGGATTTTTCTGTTTGCGTTTAAAATACCCAACACCGATTCACCTCGTTGTTGACTTACCTTCTGACTATACCATTGTCTAGCTTCTCCCATTAAAGAAAAAGGAAAAAGCTTCCAACGTAAAGTTTTAACAGAAATGCCTTCAATGCGAAGACAATCACACGTTTGCTCGAAATCTCTAATATGAAGGTAAGGGTTTTCATCTTCCTTTCCTGAAAAGGATAGGTTTTGAATCATGGCAATCAACCTGGAACTTAACCTATACTGGGATGTTTGGATAGGCTATGAGGACTCCCATGGTAAAAGGTCATTTTTCCGAAGGTGTTGCAAATTGATAGATCGATTTAGAATCTTGGTTTTCCATAAGGTAAGAGTAAAGAAAATAAAAAATATAAAAAGATAAGAAAAGATAAAAGTATAGATACAAGCTAGTAGTAAGACTCAAGGTTATCTCAGCAAACTGTCTTTGTCCCCGGCAACGGTGCGAGAAATGCCTGTTGATATTTGGTAACACAATCAGAAATTAATCCGCAAGCGCACGGATATCGGTGAGCACTTCACCCGGGATGTTATCCAGAGTATCGTATTTATATTTTTACCACTAGGAGAAAGCGTGCATTTGACTAACCTGGTCTATTACTACTAACTTTTAGGCTACAAAGAATGTGACTCGATGTGAGTGATGTATAGAGAAGACTACAACCGTAATCTCATTCTAACCTTGGTAAGGATGATCTACTGTTCTGTTGGGTAGGCTCACGGAATCTAGACACCACAGAGGATGTTCGACTCGCACCTATAAACCCTGTCGATCCTACTAACGGGATATGGGCTACAAAGATAACTCGGAAATGTCACGTTCCTCGCTACTACCACGGTCCAGCTAGTCAGGGGATATCTATGAGTATCCTAGCCCAAACACCATGTTTATGCTAGAGATGATTACTCTAAACTCTACGCGAAGAGATCAAAGTAAACTCATAAACCAAAGAACAATAAAACAAGAACTTACTAGAATTTAGAAGTTGAAATACTAAAGAATCCTAGGAGCAAGCCTCGGGTTAGAAGACTTGATCCCATAGGTACAACTTCGGAGTAGACACCGACAGGCCGGGCTTCCTCCGATCTACACCTCCACTCTATCTCTCTCAATCTAGTAGAACTAGTCTACTCTCACATTGGATGCTAAGCCCTAAGTCTATGTAGAGGAAAGGTTATCCTTCGAGGGCACCTCTCAACTCTATAATGAACTTGTTATCCTCCAGGAGCCAGGGGTCTGCTTATATAGTCCCCTCAGGTGAACGTGGGCCGTCGGATCAAACCGACATGGATTGAACGGTTATTCTTGATCCTTTAGGTCGGTGGAGCATGATCCGCGTGATTCACTGTGATTGGCTACAGGAAGTGGGCGGGCGCCCTGCCCCCAGGCCCGATCGCCTTCCCATTCGTTCCCGTGGCTTCTAGAGTCTTCTAGATGGTAGAAAATTGCGCGGTACATTAATATCTCTTTGTAACCCTGACTGTTGGGTATTTTAAACGCAAACAGAAAAATCCGCAAGCGCACGGATACCGATGTAGCCTTCACCCGGGAGTATTCGAGAGTATCGATTTTCCACAGGGAACGTGAGTGTACTAATTAAGATCCAAGATCACCCAAGGATAACTATATAATTATTTTTGGTGGGAAGAGAGGAAGTTTCCTGAGAGTTCTCTAGTTGATCTAAGAATCAAGAATTACTTCAAGATTATCTATTTCGGGACACCAGAACACTAACCACAGAAAGAGATGAGAAGGGGGCTAGGAAGCTCTGACTACGGTCCTACAAACACCGATCCGAACGAGGTGGAATATGTTGACCGATAGGGCTGTCACTACCCTAGGGCTACCACAACAATCCGTAGGATTGGGTGCAATTCTAGGTAATTGCAAGACTAAACACCACGTCTAATCTATTAATTACTACTCTAATATTTCAAAGATTAGAGCACTTGATGCAAGCGGGAATCCAATAAATAACTTGAATGTAAATAAAAGTAATTAAAGAACTCAGGAATTGTGAATTGAAGAACCTGGAGAACGATGAAGAACGAACCAGTTGCTGCAAAAGTACAATGTTGAGGAAGATCCGACAGATCCGGCTCCTCCTCCGCTCTCCTGTTCTCTCTTCCTATTTTCTATATTACAACTATAACTAACTAGAACTAGAACTAGAGGAACTAGAACTAGAACTAGATGAACTAGAACTAGATCTAGATGAACTAGAGGTAGAACTAGAAGAACTAGAGGGAGCCTCTCTAATTGGATGAAGAATTGAAACCCTAGCTTTGATTCTGTAGAAGAGGTATGCTCTCCAGGGCCAGGGGGCCTTGCTTATATAGTCTTTTTCAGATGAATCTGGGCTGTCGGATCAAATCGACATTAATCGCACGGTTTTCCTTGGTCCCTTAGGTCGGTGGAGCACGATCCGCAAAGTTGAAGCTGATTGGTTACTGTAGCTGGGCGGGCACCCAAGGGGGGAGGGTGGGCGCCCTACCCCCGGGCCCGATCGGACTATCGTTCGTTCCCGTGGCTTCTAGAGTCTTCTAGATGGTAGAAAATTGCGCGGCACATTAATATCTCTATGTAAACCCGACGTGTGGGTCTTTCTTCCGTATTTCCTGATAACCCCCTACAGAAATACACAAACATCAAAACTCGTGGAATTCTGTCAGATAAAACCCTAAGTCTAGGTGTTGGTTGCATTTGGATCCTTTTCCATGATTAATTGATGGTTAAATATGAGCATTAAGGACCGTCAACAAGGTCCCCCAAGCTTAACCTTTGCTCGTCCCAGAGCAAAGATGAACTCAAGAGTTTCTGTAGTGGTTTCATGCATTAAAGATACACATGCGTTCAAACTAGATCTCATCTCTAGGTTAGGGTAAACTGTTAAGATTTAAAACTTACTCATTTTACCTTCCACCATTGGGCTTGCAACCGTCACTTGTGTCTTGAGCAGTTAAAAGATAGAACGGTCTAATCAAGCGCCATGTCTCATGTTCTTGATCAACTATAGCTCTGGAGTTTTTGCAGATTTTCAAATAAAACTCAGAGATTCCTTGTATGACTCTCTCTAGTCTCTCTTTTGTGGTATTTCTAGATCCTTACCAAGGCAGTAATGGTATATGCCTTCTCTCAAAGTATGTAGTATTTTTGGTATGGGGCATAGTGGCATTGCCTTCTCTCTCACCCTACTCTAATAAGGTTTTGATATCTGGACCTCATAGGTGGGAGACAGCTAATACATACTTACAAGACATTTATTGCATAGTCAAACCATGGATCCAGAAGAACAAGTCAATAAGTCAAATCAAGATGTGCATGTGTGGCGAATGAATGGTGCATGGTAATGATGGTGATAACAATGGTGAAAGTCTAATTCTACTTATGCTCTTTTGAGGGGATACATACCTTTCTTGCTCTTTTGAAACTTCTTGAGGAGAATGAGATGCTCTATATTTTCTTTTTCTTTTCTCTCAGGTGGGTATCTTGTACCCCTAATTCTACTGCCGGACACTTGTCCATTTTTACCTCTCGTCTCACTTTTTTTTTCTTTCGAGGTTTCGGGCACTTGCCCCTTTTTATTTCCTCGTATTCTTTCTTTTTTTTCTCTCTTCTTTTTTTAGAGCACTCATCTCCTGAAATAATATAGCAAGTGGTAGTAGCCAAAATAACTTGAGCATTTATTTTATAGGGGAAAACAGAAATAGGAGAATGTTTTTTTGGCTATTCTCTCCCGGATTAGGAGTAGAATATTTTTGGGTGAATCTGGAGATGGAAATGGATGGTGTATGTGAATGCGTACTTCCGGAGTAGAAGCAGCATGTGTGAGTGAACGCACAAGTGAATCTTGATTTAACCACATGACAAGCTCCTAAGGGTCTACACAGCTTGACCACACTCAATGCTCATAAGTAGTAAAGTAAATGTGTGGTTCATAGTCTAGCAAGCATGTATATATGGCTATGGTAGGAATTTAAACTCTCATCATACAGGAACTCATCATGTATCATTTTAATGATTTTCAAAGATAAAATTCTCCAAAATTCTAGCATCTCTAGGAACAGATAAACAACAGGTCAACCTTCCCATATCGTATCCGTTAACGACTTAGACTTTAGATCAAGTACTCTCCCCACAACATCAGGTTTAGAGCAAATCTTAATTAATACCAGTCATGCCTAAACTTGAGAGAGATTTCAATTTTGAGAACTAATCATGGCAGAGCAACTATTCATCATTTCCATGTGAGAGCTTATCATGAGGGTTCATAGCAAACTTTATTTATTTATTTATTTAGCAAACTAAGCAAAGATATATATAAG
This sequence comes from Sorghum bicolor, assembly GCF_000003195.3. NCBI lineage: Eukaryota > Viridiplantae > Streptophyta > Magnoliopsida > Poales > Poaceae > Sorghum > Sorghum bicolor. The sequence goes on from NC_012879.2 coordinate 24,810,539, forward strand.
CACAAAATCTTTATTTGGGTTTTTATGATTATGCATCTTTTTATTATTTGAGTAAAGTATAAACGTGAGTAGAACACTTAGCTGGATAAATGGGGGTGCTCTCCCCCAAGCTAGATTTTTACGTAATTTCTTCTGATGTAACTAGCAGGTGGCGGAGGTGTATTTGAATGTCGGTAGCACCCTGACAGCGATTAGGATGTCCTCCGTCTGCTAGTCTTCTTTGATCCTTGAATTCTGTGGAGCTCAAATAGACAACAAAGCTTTGTGGAACTAGTTAAGTGTTAGCATAAGTATCTAGCCTTTATCATGTTGAGCTTCCTCAATAAATGTTACTCTCTTTAGTAGGATCATAAATTTATTTTTATAATTTTATTTTTATAGGATAGGAATATATTTATTTCATTTTTTTATGCCACCACAGTGAATGTACTTATGGGTTTTATGCCATGAGCATACTCACATGGGGCTTACTATTTTAAACATTTTTATTTTATTTTCAAGATGATATGAACCTGATTAACTAAAATAATTGAAAGGAAAAAGATAACTACCAAGTTTACCTCTTGGCAAGGCGTTCGGTGTTTTTACGTCCTCCGAACGGGACTCTCTGTTTTCTCAATCGTCCTAGGATTCGCTGGATGGCGTAGTCGGTGGTTCCGGCGGCGCCTCCTCTTCGTGTATAACAATCTTCTCTCTACACACCTAACTCGGTGCTACGGTCTCCTTAGGACAGTTCTGTTCAAGTTGTGTGTCTTCAGACATTACCACTTCTCCTTCATAGTCTGCCCATCCGTCCTTTATGATTTTCCTCCTCTAGTTACGGTTGCGTCGTCTTCTTCTTGTCCTGACCTGCTTAGAGTCTTCAACAATATAGTTAGGGTCAGTAAAATAGCGGCGTACCTTCTCAGAGGGGAAATGCATATGGACTTCTCCAGTTCCAATGTAGATGATTGCTTTAACGGTGCTGAGGAACGGTCTTCCAAGGATGATGGGTGGATCGTACTTGTCTTCAATCTTTCAGAATGTCTGATCTGCCATCTGGAGCTGAATGTATGTCAGTTTCAGGGGCATGGTTCCGAATAGGAGCTGATAGGTGACTGGGTCGTCCTTTTTGGTCAGGAACGGTGACTTAAGTCGACGGTCTTGACCTCCTTGAACTGCAGTGACCATCTTAGCTGACTTGGTCCACATTTGCTTGTTCCTGTTCCTCCTGTTGGTCCTTCCTTGGTTCATGTCAGGATTGCTCTAAGATTTGTGTAGTCTTGTTCTTGAAGAAAAACGTCTCCATCCTTCCCTTGATGTAGAAACTGATCTTGGCAGCACTAGCGTAGATGACAGCTCCCGAGGTGTTCAGGAATGGCCTCCCCTGAGTATAATGTTGACGCTGGAGCCAAAGTCACAGAGTGCTTCTGGGAAGTCCACCATGCCGATGGAGATCGGGATGACGGGGCGTGCTGGATTGTCTCTCTTGACTGGCAGAAGGTCAGTAATTACTTCCACAATGAGGTTACTCCAGTAGTTACATCCTCAAGCATCTCAGGGCAGTGTTTGCATGAGTGTCCAGTATCTCCAGTGTGTTTGTGCTCGTATATCTAGGTTCTTCACTTGGTGGAGTCTGGGAGTTGTAAAAGTCCTTCATATTTTGCTCGAAGTGTACCTGCTCATAGAGACAAGGTAGAGATCAAGTGCATGGGCCCTGTTGGTGGAAAACACCAACAGAACCAAAAGTGTATTTGCTCTTCTCTATCCTTAAGCATAGTGAGCAAGACATAGTTGATGGATAATAAGATCATGAGTGTAGCATTTAAAACATTCGTCAGATCAGATCACTCAACCTAATGGAAAGATAATCTATCTATACTTATGTTTATATATATATATATATATATATATATATATATATATATATATATATATATATATATATATATATATATATATCTTCCAAAGATTGAGTGTGCAACATTTTAGCTCATATGATTAGGAGTGTGGGATCACAAAGGTGGAAGGACTAAACATATTGAATCGATTGGGTTGGTTAATCTAGAGTTGTAAATCTTACATGTTTGTCTCTTTTACTCATGTGAGTGCCAGAAATAAGGAGAAGCTTATAGAAGTGATAGTCAAGTACCTTAAGATTTTACCTTTCTTGAAGAGTAATGGTACAGTATTACCTTATGGAAGCTTTCCATTCTTTACGGTTGTGCATCGTGTTGGTGGCACCCTCCATGGATCATCTCTTGTGAGCTATGTCTTCCTTGTGTAAATTGTTAAACTTCATGTGTGTCTCTCTTTGTCTGCAATGCGAGTTTATCTCCGGACTTCCCAGGTCGATATTGAAAGTTTTCTTTTTTTCTCCAGGGGTTAGTCTGACAAAATATACCAATGTCTACACAAGTAGTTTTTAGTTCAATAACCAAACTAGACTCCATGTCTAATTAGATTAAGGAAGTCTGTTTAACCTAAGCACCATGCTTAATTTAAAAACCAATAGAAGTATGTACAGTACTTCCAAACTAACACTTACTAGGATAAACAAAGGTAGCGTGATGGATTTTATAGAGATCTACTCAAGTGGAGATGAAGTAGTGTGATTACTATTTAACAAATTGAGCATGTCTCAAAGGTAGGGACAACCAACATAGCAACATGGCAAATTATGTTTTTATATAAAGTACTCCCCCAAGCTTGAATTTTGGAAAATTAAAGTTTGGATGAATTTAATTCAATGTTGTATGATGATTGGTTGTACATACCTTGTGCTTGTCATTCATCCGATCTTCTTGCTCCAATCCTGGAAAGGTTAGTGACAAGAATACCCGAAGGAATTTTTTTACAATTATCCTTATATGCTCAATACACAAGGTAATGTTGCAAATAATTAAAAGCTCATGTTACGATCTGATCAGTGCTTATTTTAGGACACTAAGCTTGTCCTTGGGAAACCATCAATTTATGTCGGCGAAGTGGTTCCCCCTCCAACGCTGACCTATATCAAGATCAACTCAACGAGATCTGCAAAATTTATTATAGACATATGCATCGACAACCGCCCTTTTAAAGTTTTTATAAATAGAAAGGAAGTGGGGGTTGGAGATCTCGAATGTGGTGATGTTGGAGAGACCAATGGATTGTGAAGATGTTGCATAAGAGCATGGAGTAAATGAAGTGGCTATGAAATAAATTCCATGCTCATTAATGCTTAGAGTGAAATCCATGTGGTGTGGTGAAAAATGGTCAGGTGAGTGTGGTAAAAAAAAGGGAAAACAAAAAGGATACACGGACGACTTGGTTCGAAACTAGCACAGCTACCGTTCCCCGGCAACGGCGCTAGAAAGCTTGTTGGGTATTTTAAACGCAAACAGAAAAATCCGCAAGCGCACGGATACCGATGTAGCCTTCACCCAGGAGTATTCCAGAGTATCGATTTTCCACAGGGAACGTGAGTGTTCTAATTAAGATCCAAGATCGCCCAAGGATAACTATATGATTATTTTTGGTGGGAAGAGAGGAAGTTTCCTGAGAGTTCTCTAGTTGATCTAAGAATCAAGAATTACTTCAAGATTATCTATTTCGGGACATCAGAACACTAACCACAGAAAGAGATGAGAAGGGGGCTAGGAAGCTCCGACTACGGTCCTACAAACACCGATCCGAACGAGGTGGAATACGTCGACCAATAGGGCTGTCACTACCCTAGGGCTACCACAACAATCCGCAGGATTGGGTGCAATTCTAGGTAATTGCAAGACTAAACACCACGTCTAATCTATTAATTACTACTCTAATGTTTCAAAGATTAGAGCACTTGATGCAAGCAGGAATCCAATAAATAACTTGAATGTAAATAAAAGTAATTAAAGAACTCAGGAATTGTGAATTGAAGAACCTGGAGAACGATGAAGAACGAACCAGTTGCTGCAAAAGTACAATGTTGAGGAAGATCCGACAGATCCAGCTCCTCCTCCGCTCTCCTCTTCTCTCTCTCCCTATTTTCTAGATTACAACTAGAACTAACTAGAACTAGAACTAGAGGAACTAGAACTAGAACTAGATGAACTAGAACTAGATCTAGATGAACTAGAGGTAGAACTAGAAGAACTAGAGGGATCCTCTCTACTTGGATGAAGAATTGAAACCCTAGCTTTGATTCTATAGAAGAGGTATGCTCTCCAGGGGCCAGGGGGCCTTGCTTATATAGTCTTTTCAGATGAATCTAGGCCATCGGATCAAACCGACATTAATCGCACAATTTTCCTTGGTCCCTTAGGTCGGTGGAGCACGATCCGCGAAGTTGAAGCTGATTGGTTACTATAGCTGGGCGGGCACCCAAGGGGGGAGGGCGGTGTTGGGTATTCTTAACATCATTACCAAAAGTAGACTAAGTTCTCTAAATCTAGCAACGGTGCCAAAAATACCAAACCTATCCCTCACACCACTTAAGCCAAGTTGTCATCCCCAGCATGATATAAGAGACGCGGTATTGAAATATGCAATTGCTCTTCTAAATAAATAATAAATTGGATCTGCAAGCGCACAGATTAATACCGATGCAGCATTTTAACCGGGAAGTATTCCAGGTATCGTTATTTATATTTTTACCACTGAGAAGGGATTAGCAATCATCACTAATGATTACAGAATAGAATATGCGATTGAGTATCTATCATTGCATGTATAATTGAGAACATTATATCTAACTCTTCATACAGGGATAAGTGTCACATAAAAGATATATGAAATAATAATAGTGACAAGGATAACTAATCTGATCTAGCCACATAATAAATATGATAAGCACCTCAATTAGATACTCTAGAAAGTCATTAGCATGGTATTAGAACGAACTACAAGAATATTCCCTAAGTTATTCTCAACTATATAGTCTAGCATATCATAGTTAGTGCAAGCATACTTAGCAATCATTGCGAGACAAGACTACGCCCATGCATAGTGATATTAGCAAGGAATATGAGAAACATAGCAATCACTCCCCTGTAATAATGTTGCTCTCCAGCCCAATACACGAGAGGGGGACTATATAAGAATCAATGAAGCTGTCACTATCACGAACCACCCCACGATCTGGCATATTGGGTACAATCGCAGATAAATACGGTATAAGTACCACGCCTACACAATATCTATCATTTACCCATGGATCCGATGGATAAACGCTATACGATCCTAAGCATGTATATAGATCCAATCTAACTAAGCCAAGTACATAACTATGATAAACTAAGAACAATATAATCTTGAATATAAGCAAGTAGAGCAAAGTCATAAGCAATATATTGAAGTAGAACAAAGTCATATTCATAATATTGAAGAACAAAGATAATTAGAAAGCAATTAGAAGCACAATTAGAGAATTACCAAGAATCCTCTTGACAGATCCGGAAACCAATCGAAGATTGACTCCTTCTAGTTCTAATCCTATGTAGCTATGCTAATCTAGATATCTAATTGATGTGGTGGCTCTAATCTTGATCAGAGGCTTCTTCTCCCTTGATGGAACAATGAATTAGGGTTGAGAGGCTCTCTCCTCCAGGGGCCAGGGGGTCTGGTTTTATAGTCCCTTCAAGTGAATATGGGCCCTTGGATCAAACCGACATAGATTGTATGGTTTAGATTCATCCTTTAGGTCGGTGGAGATCTCCCGCAAAGCAGAGTCCTGATTGGACTCAGGAGGTGGGCGGGTGCCCTGACCAACTGGGCGGCTGCCCAGGGTCTGGTCCCGTTTCGCCTCCGCTTCGGTCTCGTGGCTTCTGGAGTCTTCTAGATGTAAGATAATTGCGCAGCACGTTAATATCTTTACGTAATCCTAACATGTGGGCCTTTCTTCCATATTTCCTGATAACCCCCTGCAGAAATAGACAAACACCAAAACTCGTGGAATTCTGTCAGATAAAACCCTAAGTCTAGATCTTGATTTCATTTGGATCCTTTTCTTTATTTATTTGATAATTAAATTTGATACTTAAGGACCGTCAACAAATTCCCCCAAGCTTACCTCTTGCTCGTCCCTGAGCAAGGATAGACTCAGCTATGGATCATAATTTGCTGCAATATTTAAAATTTTGACGGTACACATGCTTTTAAATAAGATCTCATCTCTGAGTTAGAGTAAACTGTCAAGACTTAAAACTTACTTACTTTACCTTCACGATGGGACTTGTAACTGTCACTTCTGTCTTGAGTGGTTAAAAGATAGAACAGTCTAGCCAAGTGCCATGTCTCTTATTCTTGATCAGCTATAACTCTGGGGTTTTTGCAGACTTTCAAATAAAACTCAGAGATTCCTTGTATGATTCTCTCAGGTCTCTCTTTTGTAGTATTTTTGGATCCTTACCAAGGCATTGATGGTATATGCCTTCTCTCAAGATATGTAGTATTTGTGGTATGAGGCATAGTGACATTGCCTTTTCTCTCACCCTACTCTAATAAGGCTTTAATATCTGGAGCTCATAGGTGGGAGATAAAGTATACATACTCACAAGACATTTATTGCATAGTCAACAAAGAAACAAATCAATAAGCCAAATCAAGATGTGCATGTGTGGCGAATGAATGGTGTATGGTGATGTTGGTGATAACAATGGTGAAAACAATGGTGGTGGAAGTCTAATTCTACTTTGCTCTTTTGAGGGGATACATACCTTCCTTGATTTTGAAACATTATGAGGAGAATGAGATGCTCTTCTTTTTCTTGTCTCTCAGGTGGGTATCTTACACCCCTAATTCTATAATCGGACACTTGTCCATTTTTACCTCTCGTCTCACTCTTTCTTTTCTTTCGAGGTTCCGAGCACTTGCTCCTTTTTATTTCCTCGTATATTTTTTTTATTTTCTTCTTTTTTTTAGAGCGCTCATCTCTTGAGATAATATAGCAAGTGGTAGTAACAAGATAACTTGAGCATTTATTTCACAAGGGGAAACAGAAATATTTTTGGTTATTCTCTCCCGGATTAGGAGCAGAATATTTTTGGGTGATTCTGGAGATGGAAATGGATGGATATATGTGGATGGTACTTCCGGAGTAGAAGTAGCATATATGAGTGAACGTGCAAGTGAAATCTTGATTTAACCACATGACAAGCTCCTAAGGGTCTACACAGCTTGACCACACTCAATGCTCATAAGCAGTAAATAGTAAATGTGTGGCTCAAAGTCTAGCAAGCATGTATATATGGCTGTGGTAGGAATTTAAGCTCTCATCATACAGGAACTCATCATGCAACATTTTAAAGATTTTCAAAGATAAAATTCTCCAGAATTCTAGCATCTCTAGGAACAGATAAATAGCAGCTCAACCTTCCCATATCGTATCCGTTAACAACTTAGACTTCAGATCAAGTTTTCATCCCACAAGTTTAGGTCTAGGGCAAGCTTTAAATTATAACAGTTATATCTAAACTTGAGAGAGAACTTAAAATTTTCAAATTAGACAGAGCAACTATTTATCATATCCATGCTTAAGTTTTTGTTTAGATACAGATTAGCATATCCACTTTATTTATTTATTAAACACACTAAGCAAAAGACATATATAAGCATAAAATCTTTATTTGGTTTTCCCATAGTTTATGTGTATTTTAATATTCTAAAATAATATAAGTATAAAAATAGATAGAAATACTTATCGAGGTAAATGGGGGTGCTCTCCCCTAAGCTGAATTTTGACGTAATTTCTCTTGATGTAGCTAGCAGGTGGCAGAGGTGTATTTGAAAGTCAGCAGCATTCTGACAGCGATTAGAATGTCCTCCGCCTGCGAGTCTTCTTGATTCTTAAATTCTCTTGGCAAGGCGTTCGGTGTTTTTAAGTCCTCCGAACAGGACTATCCATTTTCTTAATCGTCCTGAGGTTCGTTGGGTGGCATAGTCGGTACTTCCGGCAGTGCTTCCTTTTCTTGTATAGTTATCTTCATTTTCCATACCTGACTCGGTGCTTCAATCTCCTCTGGATAATTCTGTTTAAACTCCACGTCTTCTGACCTTACAACTTCTCCTTCATAGTCTGCCCATCCGTCCTTGATGATCTGCCTCCTCTGGTTGCGGTTGCGTCTCTTTCTGACCTGCTTAGATTCTTCAATGATATAGTTAGGGTCAGTAAAATAACGGCGTACCTTCTCTGAGGGGAAGTGCATATGGACTTCTCTGGTTCCAATGTAGATAATTTCTTTAACGGTGCTGAGGAACGGTCTTCCAAGGATGATGGGTGGATCATACTCGTCTTCTCCCATGTCAACAACTTGAAAGTCTGTGTAGACAAGGTGATCGTCTATTTTGACTGGGACATCAGATACTATTCCTTGAACTTCTCGAAATGTCTGATCTGCCATCTGGAGCTGAATGTATGTTGGTCTTAGTGGCATGGTCCCGAACAAGAGCCGATAAGTGACTGCGGCCATTATGTTGACGCCCGATCCGGTGTCGCAAATCGTCTTATAGAAGTTATATCCATTTATGGATTAGTAGATGCTTGGCATTCCTGGGTCGTCCTTCTTGGTCAAAAACGGTGACTTAAGTTGGTGATCTTGGCCTCCATGGACTATAGTGACCATCTTAGCTGACTCGGTCCACACTTGCTTGTTCCTGTTTCTCCTGTTGGTCCACTTCCTTGATTCACGTCTGGATTGATCTGGAATTTGTGTAGTCTTGTTCTTGAAGAAAAATGTCTCCTTCTTCCCTTTGACGTAGAAACTGATCTTGGCAGCACTAGCGTAGATGATAGCTCCCGTGGTGTTCAAAAATGGCCTTCCTAGGATGATAGGTGCTCTCTCATCATTTCCGGTCTCAACCACTACGAAGTCTGCTGGGGCATATAAAGTACCAACTCGGACACAAAGGTTCCTCACTATTCCTTTTGGAAAAGTTATCGTCTGATCTGCAAACTGCAAACACATGGTTGTTTCTAATAAAGGATATATAAAGAATTTTTCATAGAGTACCCTGGGTATAATGTTGACACTGGAGCCAAAGTCGCAGAGTGCTTCTGGGAAGTCCACCATGCCGATGGAGATCGGGATGACGGGGCGTCCTGGATCGCCTCTCTTGACCGGCAGACGGTCAGTAGAAAATTCAGTGACGGGGTTACTCCAATTACCTGCATCAAACATGTCTACAAGATTTGCAGATTCTAATCCTTCCGGTTGTGATGGTATACCGGGGTTAGTAGTAGGAACAGCAACAGCTATTTGATTTAACTGAGATTCAATCATTTTATTAAAGCTAATTTGATTCTTGATGGCAGTAGAAAAATTATCCATTCTATTATTTATATTTTCTAGCATTCTATCATTTGATGCCAATTTCTTAGATAGGTTATCCATTAGCTTTCCTTGATTAGACACTAACTCTCTCAAAGGTGGAAAGTTATTATTATTGTTGTAAGAATTGTTACCTTGATAATTACCTGAGTAGTTAGGCCTCTGTTGATTCCAACCTTGATTTTGTTGAGGACGGTTGTAGTAGTAGTAGTAGTTGTTGTTGATGTAGTTCACATCCTCAAGTATCTCAGGGCAGTGGTTGCCTGAGTGTCCAGTGTCTCCACACTCCTCACAAGTCATGTGAGAGTCGTAGATGTGCATAACTTCTTTCTTGTCTCCAGCTCTATCGTCGAGCTTCTTCATGAGCAGGTCTAGCTTTGCAGACAGCATGTCTACCTCTTTCAGCTGATGCATACCTCCACCTCTCTTGCGTGTGTGGGTCCTCTCTTCATTCCAGCTTTGGTTGGACGCCATCTTCTCCGCAAGAGCTGTGGCTTGTGGTATAGTAAGTGATAAGAATGCTCCTCCAGCTGCAGCATCCATGGTCTCTCGGGCACTGTTGCTGAGCCCATGATAGAATGTCTGCATCAATAGCCAACTCTCCATTCCATGATGGGGACATTCTAGGATGTAGTCTTGAAAGCGCTCCCATGCTTCTGGAACAGATTCATCATTTTGTTGCTGAAAACTTGTAATCTTCCCACGGAGAGCATTGGTCTTGCCCATGGGAAAGAACTTAGCCAGGAAGTTTGTTGAGCAGAGTGCCCATGTAGTATTCTTCTCCTTTGTAGCGTAGAACCACTGCTTCGCTCTTCTAACAGTGAGAATGGGAAGAGGCGAAGTAGTATAGCGTCTTTAGAAACTCCTGCTATGGTGAATGTGTTGCAAATCTCCAGGAAGTGTTGTAAATGAGCACTAGCGTCTTCGTGTGCCTTCCCACAGAACTGGTTGGATTGCACCATGTTGATAAGTCCAGGCTTGAGCTCAAAGTTGCCATTGATCTCTGCAGCAGGTCCAGTGCGGATGTTGTCTGTAGTGGGAGCTGAGAACTCGCGGATTGATTTGTTCGCCATGGCTTTGAACTCTGAAGACAAGTTCCGGTGATCTTCTTGATTGGATGAAGCTTCTTGCTGAAGTGTTGATGATTTCTTTAGCTTGGCTCTCGTCTTCTTGAATAATGTTTCAGGATTGTCAACAAAATTTCCTAGAAGATGTCTTCTATTCATACATTCCCCTGCATAAGATAAAATAGAAAAATATCGGGGTAAAACTGTATGAGAGAATAGATAAGCTCAATCATATTAGTGATGCAAATGATAACTCAAAATCTTTTATTCTATTCCTGATTAGTAATCAACCTTGCCCGGCAACGGCACCAAAAATGCTTGTTGGGTATTCTTAACATCATTACCAAAAGTAGACTAAGTTCTCTAAATCTAGCAACGGTGCCAAAAATACCAAACCTATCCCTCACACCACTTAAGCCAAGTTGTCATCCCCAGCATGATATAAGAGACGCGGTATTGAAATATGCAATTGCTCTTCTAAATAAATAATAAATTGGATCTGCAAGCGCACAGATTAATACCGATGCAGCATTTTAACCGGGAAGTATTCTAGGTATCGTTATTTATATTTTTACCACTGGGAAGGGATTAGCAATCATCACTAATGATTACAGAATAGAATATGAGATTGAGCATCTATCATTGCATGTATAATTGAGAACATTATATCTAACTCTTCATACAGGGATAAGTGTCACATAAAAGATATATGAAATAATAATAGTGACAAGGATAACTAATCTGATCTAGCCACATAATAAATATGATAAGCACCTCAATTAGATACTCTAGAAAGTCATTAGCATGGTATTAGAACGAACTACAAGAATATTCCCTAAGTTATTCTCAACTATATAGTCTAGCATATCATAGTTAGTGCAAGCATACTTAGCAATCATTGCGAGACAAGACTACGCCCATGCATAGTGATATTAGCAAGGAATATGAGAAACATAGCAATCACTCCCCTGTAATAATGTTGCTCTGCCAGCCCAATACACGAGAGGGGGACTATATAAGAATCAATGAAGCTGTCACTATCACGAACCACCCCACGATCTGGCATATTGGGTACAATCGCAGATAAATACGGTATAAGCACCACGCCTACACAATATCTATCATTTACCCATGGATCCAATGGATAAACGCTATACAATCCTAAGCATGTATATAGATCCAATCTAACTAAGCCAAGTACATAACTATGATAAACTAAGAACAATATAATCTTGAATATAAGCAAGTAGAGCAAAGTCAGAAGCAATATATTGAAGTAGAACAAAGTCATATTCATAATATTGAAGAACAAAGATAATTAGAAAGCAATTAGAAGCACAATTAGAGAATTACCAAGAATCCTCTTGACAGATCCGGAAACCAATCGAAGATTGACTCCTTCTAGTTCTAATCCTATGTAGCTATGCTAATCTAGATATCTAATTGATGTGGTGGCTCTAATCTTGATCAGAGGCTTCTTCTCCCTTGATGGAACCATGAATTAGGGTTGAGAGGCTCTCTCCTCCAGGGGCCAGGGGGTCTGGTTTTATAGTCCCTTCAAGTGAATATGGGCCCTTAGATCAAACCGACATAGATTGTATGGTTTAGATTCATCCTTTAGGTCGGTGGAGATCTCCCGCAAAGCAGAGTCCTGATTGGACTCAGGAGGTGGGCGGGCGCCCTGACCAACTGGGCGGCCGCCCAGGGTCTGGCCCCGTTTCGCCTCCGCTTCGGTCTCGTGGCTTCTGGAGTCTTCTAGATGTAAGATAATTGCGCAGCACGTTAATATCTTTACGTAATCCTGACATGTGGGCCTTTCTTCCATATTTCCTGATAACCCCCTGCAGAAATAGACAAACACCAAAACTCATGGAATTCTGTCAGATAAAACCCTAAGTCTAGATCTTGATTTCATTTGGATCCTTTTCTTTATTTATTTGATAATTAAATTTGATACTTAAGGACCGTCAACAGGCGGGCGCCCTGCCCCCGGGCCCGATCAGCCTCCCGTTCGTTCTCGTGGCTTCTGGAGTCTTCTAGATGGTAGAAAATTGCGCGGCACGTTAATATCTCTATGTAAACCCGACGTGTGGGCCTTTCTTCCGTATTTCCTGATAACCCCCTGCAGAAATACACAAACACCAAAACTCGTGGAATTCTGTCAGATAAAACCCTAAGTCTAGGTGTTGGTTGCATTTGGATCCTTTTCCATGATTAATTGATGGTTAAATATGAGCATTAAGGACCGTCAACACCGAAATGTGGGCATTTCTTCCTTATTTCCTGATAACCCCATGCAGAAACAGATAAACAACAAAACTCGTGGAATTCTGTCAGATCAAACCCTAATTCTAGGTGTTGTTTGTATATTGGTCCTTTCCCTTGTTTATTTCATAATTAAAATTGATACTTAAGAACCGTCAACAGGTGTGACATAGGTTCCATGCCTTTCACATACCTGGGGCTGCCTATGGGCACCACTAAGCCCAAGATAGATGACTTCACACCAATGTTGGACAGGGTTGAGAGACGACTGTCAGCTTGCTCCACATGGCTTTCTTATAGTGTCAGACTGGAGATGATTAACTCAGCAATCACACCTATCACAACTTATGCCATGTGCACACTCAAGCTACCAAAAGGGGTGATTGAAAATATAGATAGAGCAAGAAAGCAATGCCTATAGAGAGGGAACTCTGCAAAGAAAAAGGGTGGAAATCTTGTTGCCTAGCCAACTGTTCAGCTTCCAAAAGGAAAAGGAGGATTCGGGATCATAAACCTACATCTGCAAAATGATGCTTTGTTAATGAAACAGTTACATAAGTTCTATAACAAGGCAAACATTCCCTGGGTAAGAATTATATCGGACAAGTACTACAGTTCCAAAGTCACCCATGCTTCTAGAGAGATGGGCTCTTTCTGGTGGAAAGACATCCTTGTAACAGAACCGCCCAAATTATAAGAGATTAAGCTTAATAGTGACCATTTACACAGTCGAACCATCGAGCTTAAACCCATATAATCCTGGTAGTCCGTGAAATTTCGAAGGATTTCAAACCACATATCGTACATACAGCCAAGATCGTAATAAGTTTAGCGGTCACCATTCACAATTACATCCAGTTTACAACATTCATAAAATACATCAGAGTTCTTAAAATTATTACAAACCAAGTTCTCAAGTAGCGGAAGCTTCATAGTTCAAAAATAACACACACATACTTAGTCCGATACAGTGCCATAGTTCAGTCATTCCCACAAAAGCAAAAGAGGAGGTAGAGTGACCATCGCCCTTGGTCTAGTCATCGCCCATTGCGGGGTACAAGCAGAGGATGCAATAACCATAGTACATTTGACCATCTGCAAAACAACATGGGAGTAGAACCCTGAGTACGAGAATATACTCAGCTAGACTTACCCATCATAAACCAAAAATAAAGACTCTTCAAGGATCATGAAGGCTATATAGTGGGGGTAGCTGATGACTTTTTGCATAAAAGCACTATTCTATTAACATATCCTAAAGGAATCCTTCTTCTTTTAATTAGCTCAAGTTGAAAGTATCATTACCTAATCTAGGTTTGCACCTGCACTATGGCAAACAATGTAATAATATGATGGTACCTCATCATAGCATTCATGCAATTATTTATCATATAACCCAAGTGTTCCATAGTCCTTACTACGAGGACGAAGCTCATGTCAAGTGCTCACTGTCCAGGAGCGATGGCGATTCAAATCGATTTCTAACCAGCTGGCGAGTTATTCCCCACACAAACCACACTCACTGATCAAGTGAGCTACAGATCACCGTGTTACACTATCCAGGACCAATTCGCGGGTTCGGCAGGCACCGCCAGTACCCGAGGACCGTTCCGGCGACTGAGGTATCCAAGGTATACCAAGGTTACACGCCGCGCCCTCATCGTTCTCCTCAACCATCACCAATACAGCGCATGGCGGCTCAACTCCCGGCCCGTATAGTGTTCAGGCTTCGCGGTCGGAATGACTTATCCTTCCAACTAAGTGTGGGGCATGCGTTCAACATGACAAGAGGGCCGTCAACGATCGGTCCTTAATCGACACAGGCAGGGGCACTACAGTCAACCCACCATAAGACCCTGCCCGGTCTCAAATTCCATTCCACACTTGGTTATTCTCTACCAAAGCAATCACCGCTTAATCAAGCAGGTATCCACCTATATCTCGTAGGTGACTGGAAATCACCCGACTTCTACCGGACTAGGCAAGCTAAGCATAGACTTCGTGCCTATCTACATAGGACAAGGTAGATAAACAAGTGGTGATATCAAGGAGTACATATGCATCAACGGTATCAAGCAATTCCTATCACTTAAATGCAACATAGTAGAATAAGCATAATATATTATTTAAGTTAGCGAGAATAGGGAGACTTAGAATGCTCCGAGGCTTGCCTTTCTCAAACGTGCTCGGCTTGTGATCCGGGCACTCTTGCAGCTCTTCTCCTGGCTCTGACACTCCCAGAGGTTCTGCTCCTGTGCTTCCTCCTGCTCCTCGAGTCCCACCTCGTTCTCCTGCGAGCCTGTATGATGCATGTGTGCTCATGAGTGGAGTGCGAGTTGCCCGGGTCCAATGCTTATATGAGAGGGTACCAAATGACCATGACATGATGCATAGATGATTTAATTGGTCATTCTTTTTATAAGGTAGTCAACATCATCCGAGAACATGCAATCACACTAAGCATCTATTCTCTTCTCTTCTACAAATTGTCCTCAAGTGTAACCAGCAACTCACAAGATGCTTCAAAGATTCACCAAACCCGTTTTATTTACTTAATCTATATATACAATTCATAATTTCTTTATCCATATTTAGGCCTACCAAACTAGCATGCATTTCTTTTTATCAATAAATTCCACAAAAATTACAGTAGACTACCAGTCAAACATAAAGTCTACCATAAATTTCCCATAATATTTGGACACTTATTTTGAGCTACAAAAATCACAAGATTAATTCATAAAAGCAAGTATAAATACTCTACTGTGGTATAAGTGTCAAACAACAGATTTCATATTTTTATAAGTTACTTATTATCATAAGAAACACTCACAAAAATTTCCAGATTAATTGCATGATCCAATTATTTACTAAAAATCATAAACCACTGCCATGCAAGCATTTAAATCACCATAAATTCATACATACAGCAATTAATGTGTAACATATTTTTCCTAGAGCCTAAACATCTATGGGGAGCCCATAAAACAAGTTTAATATTTTTCTGAGCTATATTTTAATTACTATGCATTTTACAATTTCCAGCAAAGACATGGATTAAATATAATTGCGCAGGAAAGTTGCTCAAACATGACATGCAACCCAACCAAACTGCAGACCTGAGATTCTAGAACACATCAAAATTTATTTCACTAATTTTGGAGCTATAGATCTCAAGATATGGATTTTAGAACATTTAAACCATTTTCTGGAAATCATTTTTCTGAAAAACAATTCAAATCCACCCCAGGACCAACTAGGTGCACTCGATGCAGTGCACCTTCGGTTGCTGACGAGCGGACCCGCCTGCCAGCCGGGCCCGCTGGCCAGAGCGCAGAGAGGGGAGAACTCCGGCGAGCCGGAGCTCACCGTCGGCGACCTCTTTCGGCGAATCAAACTGCTATACGCGTTCTATGGTTCAAGGCGAACTCAGCGCACCCTTTTGCGCGGCCTGAAACGGACCGGAGCAAGCCCGCCACCGACCATGGCGGAGCGGCGGCGCTGCTCACCGCCGTCCCGAGGCGCTGGCCCGGTAGAGCGCGACTGGCGTGGCTCGCGAGCGTCGCGGTGCCGAGGCGATCACGACGCGCTAACTAAGCTGCACTTGGAGGCAGGGAGGCATGCAGACTACGCGCGCGGCGGCGGTGTTCCTCGCCGGAGAAGAAACGAGGGCGAGCGGGGCTCACCTTGCCTCACCAAACGCTCGGAAGCGTGTTCCGCGACGGCGGAGCGAGGGTGAAGCTCGGGGGAGGACGAATCGGAGAATGGTGCACGCGCTGGGGGAGAACGGTCGAGGCGGAGCTCGGGCTCCAATGGCGACGGCGGCGCTCTGCGCGCGCGGAGCGAGGGCGAGAGAGCGAGAGAGGGAGGGCTGGCGGGCGCAAATGGCAGCGAGGGTGGAGGCGGGCGCGGCCTGGCGCTCATGGTGGCCGACAAGGGCGCGTCCAGGCGACCGCATGCTCGCCATGCGGCAGCCGAGCTCTGCCGGCTCGCCACGGCGGCGCGGCGCGGCCGTCCGCGCGCGAACACGGCGCGGGCGCGAGCGCGGGGAAGGGGTGAGCGCGGGCGTGCTGGGCCGGCTTCGGCCAGCGGGCCAGAAGTGAGGCCGCGGCCTGCTAGCGCCCCCCCTTTCCCTTTTCTATTTTTTTTAATTTCCTTTTTTAAACTTTTTCTAAATTCATTTGGACCACTTTAAAATCATTTTCACCTTTTTCCCCCAAAATAAAGATTGTTCTAAAACAAAAACCCTACAACTTTGCTTTAAGTCAAATTCACAAATTCCAATTAGATTTTGAAATACAACTCAAAACTAGTTATAGGGTTTTAAATAAATCTATTTTGGGAAATTTAGTATAAAATCAATTTCTCAATTTCTGTAGCTCCAAAAATATCACAAAATTACTCTTAAATATTCTAACACTCATTTCAACTTAATTTGGGCAATTCAAGAATTTAGAAGCAAGCATGATATTTGTAACATATTTAATTCTCATAAAATAAAGAACATAAAATCACACTTTGAATTATGTTTATGCTCATGGGATGTGATGCTTATGTCATGCTTGATGAGGATGCTTATGAATGTTTTATGAGACGAAGTGCATGCTTAACACCTAGGGTGTTACAGCCCTTCCCCCCTTAAGGAAATCTCGTCCCGAGATTTGGGTTAATAACCATTTCTTATGAAATTTTGGGTAAACTGTTTTTAGGTAATCCTCGGTTTCCCAGGTAGCATCCCTATCATCATGATGACTCCACACCACCTTATATGTTTTGACAACTCTGTTCCGGGTTACTCGCTCTTTGGTATCTACGATACCCACCGGCTGTTCCTTATACTCCAAGTCTGCTTTTATTTTGATTCCTCAGGGTTCAACCCTCTGCTCGGGTACCTTCAAACATTTCTGTAGTTGCGACACATGGAAGACTGGGAAGACTGAACTCAACTCTTCAGGTAACTGAATCCTGTAGGCCATAGGGCCTTTTCTTTCTAGTATCTGATATGGTCCCACATATCTGGGTGCAAGCTTGCTTCGAACTCGGAAACGTTGAACTTTCTTCATTGGCGTAACCTTGAGGTAGACATAGTCACCTATATTGAATTCAAGTGGCCTTCTTCTCTTATCAGCATAACTCTTTTGTCGCGATTGTGCCGCCTGCATATGCTGCTGTATGATTTGCACCTTTTTCTCAGCCTCGTTCATGAAGTCGATACCATAGTATCTCCTTTCACCAGGTTCAACCCAGTTTAATGGAGTCCTGCACCTTCGACCACACAAAGCTTCGGATGGGGCCATCTTGATACTCTCTTGATAGCTATTATTGTATGAGAACTCAGCCAATGGCAACCACAATTCCCATGATCCCTTGGATGATAACACACAAGCCCTCAGCATATCTTCTAGTACTTGATTGTGTCTTTCCGTTTGACCCGAGGTTTGGGGGTGATACGCCGTGCTTCTTATCAGACTGGTCCCCAAACTCTTATGCATTCGCTCCTAGAAGTGAGCGGTGAACTGTGGTCCTCTATCTGATATGATGGTCTTGGGAATGCCATGTAACTTGACGATCTCAGCCATATACATATCAGCATACTCAGGAGGTCTGTATGTGTTCTTAACTGGAATAAAATGAGCCGACTTGGTCAATCGATCTATGATTACCCAAATCGAGTCATTTCCCTTTCGTGTTGTCGGCAACCCTGTGATAAAATCCATGCTGACCTCTTCCCATTTCCACTCTAGAACTGATAACGGTTGTAACAGACCTGCAGGTTTCATATGTATAGCCTTGACTCTGCAACACGTGTCACAACGGGCCACATACGCTGCTATCTCTTTCTTCGTCTTAGTCCACCAAAAGTGAGATCTTAGGTCTTGATACATCTTACTACTACCAGGATGAATAGAAAGCTTGGAGAGATGTGCTTCATCCATGATGCCATTCTTTAATTCTCGATTCTTCGGAACTACTAGCTAGTGTTGAAACCACAATACCCCTTTCTCATCAACTCAGAACTGAGTTTTTGGGTCATCTTTGATCTTCTCTTTGATGTGGAAAATACCCTTGTCTGTTTTCTGACCTTCGATGACTTGACTCTCAAGTGAACAACTGAGCTGTATGTGACATAAGACTTCAAGATGCATGAGATTGAAACCATCTTCAAACAACGGTTGAACCACTTGATAGTGCGGTTTGCGACTCAATGCATCTGCTACCACATTAGCCTTGCCTGGATGATAGTGGACCTCTAGATCATAACCCTTGATCACTTCCAACCATCTTCGTTGCCTCATATTCAGCTTGGACTGAGTGAAGATGTATTTCAGACTTTTATGATCGGTGTAGATATGACACTTATTTCCCAGCAAATAGTGCCTCCAGATCTTTAAAGCGTGCACTACCGCTGCTAACTCAAGGTCATGAGTTGGGTAGTTGACTTCGTGTTTTCTCAACTGTCTTGAAGCATAAGCTATTACTCTGCCGTCTTGCATCAGCACACATCCCAAGCCACTTTTTGATGCGTCGCAAAACACATCGAAAGGCTTCTAGATATTGGGTTGCGCTAGAACGGGAGCGGTGGTTAGCAACTTTCGCAAGGTGCGGAAGGCTTGTTCACACACTTCCGTCCAGACAAACTTATGATCCTTTTGTAACAAACTGGTCATTGGCTTAGCAATCTTGGAGAAGTCGGGTATGAAACGACGATAATACCCGGCTAGACCAAGAAAACTTTGAACTTCCGAGATAGAAGTTGGTGCCTTCTAGTCCATGACTTCCTATACTTTTGACGGATCCACAGCAATCCCTTCTTCAGACAGAATGTGCCCTAGTGTTGACGGTCCTTAATGCTCACATTTAACCATCGACTAATCATGGAAAAGGACTTATATGCAACCAACACCTAGACTTAGGGTTTTATCTGACAGAATTCCACGAGTTTTGGTGTTTGTCTATTTCTGTAGGGGGTTATCAAGAAATATGAAAGAAAGGCCCACACGTCGGGTTTACATAGAGTTATTAACGTGCCGCGCAATTTTCTACCATCTAGAAGAGTCCAGAAGCCACGAGAGCGAACGGGAGACGTGACGGAGCCGGGCACTGGGCGCCCGCCCTCCCTTACTGGGCGCCCGCCTTCCCCCCTGGACCAATCAGGGCGAAGCTCGGGGATCATGCTCCACCGACCTAATACTTCAAGGAAAACCACACGATCAATGTCGGTTTGATCCGACGGCCCAGATTCATCTGAAAAGACTATATAAGCAAGGCCCCCTGGCACCTGGAGATCATACCTCTTCTACAGAATCAAAGCTAGGGTTTCAGTTCTTCATCCAAGTAGAGAGGATCCCTCTAGTTCTTCTAGTTCTACCTCTAGTTTATCTAGATCTAGTTCTAGTTCATCTAGTTCTAGTTCTAATTCCTCTAGTTCTAGTTCTAGTTAGTTCTAGTTGTAATCTAGAAAATAGGGAGAGAGAAGAGGAGAGCGGAGGAGGAGCCGGATCTGTCGGATCTTCCTCAACATTATACTTTTGCAACAACTGGTTCGTTCTTCATCGTTCTTCAATTCATAATCCTGAGTTCTTTAATTACTTTTATTTACATTCAAGTTATCTATTGGATTCCCGCTTGCATCAAGTCCTCTAATCTTTGCAACATTAGAGTAATAATTAATAGATTAGATGTGGTGTTTAGTCTTGCAATTACCTGGAATTGCACCCAATCCTGCGGATTGTTGTGGTAACCTTAGGGTAGTGACAGCCCTAACGGTCGACGTATTCCACCTCGTTCGGATCGGTGTTTGTAGGACCGTAGTCAGAGCTTCCTAGCCCCCTTCTCATCTCTTTCTGTGGTTAGTGCTCTGATGTCCCGATATAGATAATCTTGAAGTAATTCTTGATTCGTAGATCAACTAGAGAACTCTCAGGAAACTTCCTCTCTTCCCACCAAAAATAATTATATAGTTATCCTTGGGAGATCTTGAATCTTAATTAGTACACTCACGTTCCCTGTGGAAAATCGATACTCTGGAATACTCCCGGGTGAAGGCTACATTGGTATCCGTGCGCTTGCGGATTTTTCTGTTTGGGTTTAAAATACCCAACAAGCTTTCTGGCGCCGTTGCCGGGGAACGGTAGCTGTGCTAGTTTCGAACCAAGTCGTCCGTGTATCCTTTTTCTTTTCCTTTTTTACCACACTCACCTTACCATTTTCGCCACACCACATGGATTTCACTCCTATCTATAAATTCTTTGCTCCAAAGGGCGAGTTATTAGAGCCACCTCCATCATCACATCCAATTCTTACAGATGGCTATGACCTCGGCCCTGATCTAATAGCCATGATTCAGGAGCAACCCTTCTCTGGGCAAGTAGATGAAGATCCATACACCCACCTTAGAGAATTCGAGCAGTTGTGATCTTGCCGATCTATTTCCAGCATGACACAAGAAACCCTTAAATGGAAATTATTTCCGTTCTCCCTTTTGGGAAGAGCAAAAAAGTGGTATGCTCATTCTGTAGGAGGCGTTAATGGAAGTTGGGATGAACTTCGAGACAACTTTTGTCTCGCTTTCTTCCCACTTTTTCGAATTGCTGACCTTAGAATTGAAATTCTTACATTCAAACAAAGAGAGAAGGAGACTTTAGGAGCAGCTTGGGCTAGGTTCACAAGCCTTATCAATTCCGGTCCAAACCTTTCCCTGCCTGACCGTGTACTGTACTACCACTTTTATCGTGGTCTAAACAAGGAAGCTGCTCTTCACCTCGACATTGCTTCAGGAGGATCATTCACACACAAACTCACAGATGAGGGGAGAGCCATCCTAGAAAGAATCCTTGAAAATACCCCTTACACAGGCATTTATGATGAGTTTCCTGAAGAAGAAAAAGAAGTCGAGCCTAATCCTAAACCAAAAGATGAGGAACTTGCAACCGAGTTAGAAATTCCACCTGACCTATCTATTAATTTGGTTGTAGAGAAACCTCCTGATAAGGGAATGCAAAACCAACTAAAGGATGATGAACCACCACCTTTAGAGCATCCCTTTGAATTCGAGGAAGATCTTTTTGAAGATTATGGAAACACCTCGAATTTTCCTATCCAAACACGACCTCTAGCAAGGACCACTCAATCTGTTCTAAGAGTAGAATTTGTTGACATAGAACACATCAAAAGCCTTTCGGCTATTCTGAGTTATGAATGGCTAACAGAAGCTGAGCTGTCTCCTGAGGTAGCTCGAATCATCACTCCTTCAACCATTCTTCTGTGCCAAATTAGAGGGTCCCCTAGGAAGGTCCACTACAATCCATATGTTGGGATAAATGTTATTTCTAAGGAGTTAGCTGACACTCTTTATCCCAACGAGTCCATAACCCCATCTCAAAAACTTTTACAAAGTCTATCTGGATTAATTCTAGAAAGCCATGGGGTATTAAGGGTAGTTCCTGTTAGAATCAAGGACTCTGGAATATGTCTAGATTTTCACATTTTTGACATACCAGAGATTCCTCTCTTGATTGGTAGACCAATCATAAAACTTCTACATGAACAACCACAACGAGGTCATTTAGACTTCATGGTTGGGAATTCCACTATTGTTGTTCCTCTTGCTAGATCAATTAACACGATAGTGGAACCCAAACTTGAACCAGATCCTATCGAGGAGATCTTAATGCTGACTCAAGAGGAGATGGCCCAACCATTCTTTAATCATGAACACTTTGTTCAAGAAGAAGAAGAGTTGGTAGAACCCATTGAGCTAGACAAAAATGAACAACCTTCACCTCCTTTGATAGAATTAAAACCTCTTCCTTCTGGCCTTAGATATGTCTTCTTGCACAATAACCCAAAAACTCCAGTAATTATCAGTGACAAGCTTTTCGATTATGAAACACAACAACTTGTCACTGTTCTTGAAAGGCATAGGTCAGCATTTGGCTACTCTCTCGAAGATCTCACGGGCATTAGTCCCATTCTCTGTACTCATCGTATCCCTATTGATCCCAATTCTACAACTTCAAGGGAACCACAACGGAGACTTAACAATGCTATGCGAGAGGTTGTTAAGAAAGAGGTCCTCAAACTCTATCGTGCTGGGATTATTTATCCTGTGCCACATAGTGAGTGGGTTAGTCCTGTACAAGTAGTGCCAAAGAAAGGAGGAATGACGGTCGTTAGGAATGAGAAGAATGAACTCATCCCTCAACGAATTGTCGCTGGGTGGCGTATGTGTATTGACTATCGAAAACTTAACAAGGCTACAAAGAAAGATCACTTTCTGTTACCCTTCATTGATGAAATGTTGGAACGGCTTGTAAACCACTCTTTCTTTTGTTTCCTTGATGGTTATTCTGGATATCACCAAATCCCAATCCACCCAGATGACCAAGAAAATACTACCTTTACATGCCCGTATGGAACTTATGCATACCGACGAATGTCGTTCGGATTGTGCAATGCTCCAGCTTCTTTCCAACGGTGCATGATGTCTATTTTTCGAACATGATTGAGAAGATCGTGGAGGTTTTCATGGATGATTTTAGCGTCTATGGCAAAACCTTCAATCATTGTTTGGAGAATTATGCCATATCCTACGCTAGCAAAACCTTGTCTGGACCACAGCTCAATTACACTACAACTAAAAAAGAGCTTTTGGCTGTTGTCTTTGCTATAGACAAGTTTAGATCTTACTTAGTGGGGGCAAAGATAATCATCTATTCAGACCATGCTGCTCTCAAGTACCTCCTCACTAAGAAAGATGCTAAGCCTCGTCTAATTCGATGGATTCTTCTACTCCAAGACTTTGACATAGAAATCCAAGATAGGAAGGGAGTTGAGAATTCCTGTAACATCCTAGATTTTTACGAAAACAAAAAAATACGAGCTTTTTAAAATTTTTCCTGTAATCGTGTGAAGCATATAGTTTTTAGGTTTAATTCGATCCTAACCTGCTAACAAATCGTAACATACATGTAGATTTGTTTGTAGACGAGTGCTCTTATTCGTGAGTCGTCTTGAGTTGGGTCATGTTTAGGTTTTTGAGTTTCTTTTGGAGTGCACAAGTCCGTAGCGGAGTTTTCTCGAATCTTCGCTGAGCCTATCTCCCAGGCAAAGTAGATCGCTTCTCAACTTCTTTGAAATCTTTCCGAACTCTCGTCGAAGTTCCCTTCTCAAACCTCCCTTCCTCTTTGATCTCGTCTCAAAATTCCATTGGATTTTATCCGATCTCTTCTTGAATCTTTCTCCAATTCTTTTGTTTTCATTCCGTTGTGGTTAATCAAAAATGGGAAACCCTATTTTAATCTCGTGGGCCGAATCCCCTTCTTCTCTCCATTCTTTCTCTTCCTGCTGGCCCAACCCGCGCGCGTGGCCCAGATCTCTCCGCGCGGCCCAACTACCTGCCCCGCCTCAACTCGCGCGCGCGACCCAGCTGGCCATCTCGGCCCAGCCGAGCCGCACCCCTCCCCTGCCCTAGGCGCGTCCCCGCTCCTAGACGCCGCCGCCACCCTGGGGTGGACAAGCACCCGCGCGCGCCCCAGCCCTGGAGAGCAGCCGCCGCCGCCGCTGCCTGATGCCGCGATCCGCGCTGCGTGTCCCACTCGCGGCACGGACGCCGAGGATGGCCGCAGGATCCCAAACCCTAGCCCGTGCCCCTATAAAGGACGAGCCCCGCGCGCGCCCCTGCTCCTTCCCAACCGCTGCCATCGGCATCCCCAGCAGAGCCGCTCGCCGACCTCGCCCTCGAAGCCGCGGACGCCATCTCGCCGACCGCTTCGCCTCCGCTCTGCCCTCGTGACGTCGCCCAAGGACCTCGCCGAGCCGCGGCCACGCCGTGACAGCCGCGCCCTCGCCTCAACGCGCCCCCGCCACCGCGACGCCGAGCCGCCCCGAGCACCTCACCCAGGAGCCCGCGACGTCCCCGTCCTCGCCACGACGTCGCTGCGAAGCCCAAGCTCCGCGATCCCGTTCGGCGTCCACGGCGCCCGAGTACCCCAGCCGCGACGCTGCCCTCGCCGCGTCGAGCTTCGACCTCGACGACGGGCAGGAGCTCGGTGCCCCACGGATGCCAAGCACCGCCGCGCCGAGCCCTGTCCCCTGCGTCACCTCGCCGGAGCCACGGACCTCAGCCTCGACGCCGCCGGAGCCCTCGACGCCCAGCCGTCTTCGACCGCGGCCACGACCTCACCCCGACGCAGCGCTACGGTCACCATCGCGACGTCCCCGACCTCGCCCCATCACACCAGGAACCACGACGCAGCGCTCCGTCCTCACCGTCCGTGTCATCGCAGACAGGCTACGCAGTCCGCTGGCCTCGCTCCGCCACTGTGTCGTGCTCCGGGCAGCAGCAGGCCACCGCCACTTTCCTCGCGTTCGGCAAGGTCGAAACCCCCCAAACCCTAGCCGACATTGGAACTCCATATTAATTCATATTTGTTCATATATCATTTCGTTATCTATCATTCATATCTCATCGATGCATGATCTATCTATTCTATGCCTGTGCCGTGCCTCCGCGCCGGTCTACTCTATCTCTTTTGGTCGCTATGGAAATGTGCTACTCCGAGTTATCGTCGTGTTGGTGTTGTTGTTTGGTCGTTTGTCAAGTTATGGTTCTTGCGGTTTGTGCGTGTGTGGCTCTTGTAGTTGTGGACCGTGCCGTCGAGCCGGTTGAGAGAGCAATGTGTTTGAACGCTATGATCGTGAGCTTGTCTCGCCATGATCGCGACGCCGAACATGACCACTTCTCTCGTGTTGTCGTGTTCTTCTTTTGTTATTTGCTTGAGGACCGAGCCTTCAAGCCGGTCGGGGAAGTGGTAGCACGCTTGACCATCTCGATCGTGGGATCATCCTACCGTGATCATGATGCTGAGCGTAACTCGTTTCCCCGTGTTTAGTTGACTTCGTCGTGCTACGCTTGATAGCTCCTATCCCCGTCCCTAGGGTTTGATCATTGCAGACTCGATATTCGTAACAACGCGGTTCTTACCCGCACCTTCGAGTCCTCTGTGATCTAGTCTAGTGGGATACAGATTAGGGGACAACCTTCGTGGAATTGTCGGAGGCCAACTCGTTAGGTGAAGCTCATGGCCGCAAGTCCACCTTGCCATGACCATCGGGCTTTACCCCATTCTCTCACATGTTTATCTTATTTGTCTCTGTCTCATATGCCTATGCCACCTAGAC
The DNA here is from genome assembly GCF_000003195.3 of Sorghum bicolor. Lineage (NCBI taxonomy): Eukaryota > Viridiplantae > Streptophyta > Magnoliopsida > Poales > Poaceae > Sorghum > Sorghum bicolor. The sequence continues at coordinate 24,836,325 of NC_012879.2, forward strand.
TCAGGCATTTCCGTAGTTCCCGCAGTGACAACCGCATTGCCTGGAACTATAGAAACGACCTTGTGCCGACTCAGAAGCACCTAGGTCGCGAAGTGATATGAGTTGGTGTAGTTCGTGGGGTCGTATTTATTTCTCCCACTGTCATTTGTTCCATGGCGAGTTGGTTGAAAGAGTGTGGTTTTGTTCTTCTTCTCTCTTTTCCTTAATCCTTGTCGATCTAGTAAGATGTGGATCGAGCCCCTTTTTCTTGTTAGATGTTTTGTTTCCAATCCCGCGATTCCCGTCGTTGCTATGGCGAGCGGATCAATGGAAAGTGAAACCCGTGTCTTTTCTTGCCTTTTTGGGTTCTTCGTGCTTAAACTCTTGTATGCTTGTACCTATTCGACCGTAGCATTTCCTTGGTTCTCGCGGTGACAACCGCACTGCTAAGGACCCGAGGAATGTCTTAGTGCATTCAGTGTACCTAGGTCGTGGTACCCTATAAGTAGCTTGAGCACTCGTGTTCTTTATGCGTCACTCTTTCTAATTCCTCGTCTCTTACCGTGGTGAGTGGACTGGAAGGAGTAGACACTCCCCTTTTCTTCTCTCTTGTTCCACCCTCTCTTGACTCTCGTCAATCATAATGGCGTACGGGTTGAGAGAGATCAGAGTTTCTGTGCTTACAACCGTTTGGTTCTCGTCAATCTCTATGACGCTTGGATCGAAAGTTCGTAAGCCGTGGTGTCTACTTAGAATAAGTTAGGGCCTACGCCTTTGTTATTAAAGCCGTACAGGTCGACACGATCGACCCGGGAAGTAACGGCTAGGCGAAGACTCCAACTTGTACTTAGTAAACAACCATTCTCATTTCTTTTAGCCCAGGGATCGGACATCCACCGAGAGGGCTAAGTCATTATCCTTTCGGTGCTCTCTTAGTGTAGTTGTTCTTCAGTGTTCTTCGTCTCTTTTCGCAGTCTTTCGAGGTCTAGCGGTTTGATTGTTTCGCCTTGATTATCGTTTACGAGGTAGTTGCTTCGGTTAGCGATGATCGAATCGGAACCAGTCGAAGGAAGGACATGCAGATAGGAGAAAGACCTTGGATGAGTACAACTACAAGTGAACTGAGGATCTTGGAAATGTCACTCGACAGGTGCCACATCCCACCCAACCTCGTAGAATCCTATTAGACATGCAATAATGTAGATGCTAGTGCTTTACTTTTATGCAAATGAATTGAGATAGGTTGTCACAGAACCGACCAAATTATAAGAGTTCAAGTGCAGAAACGATCGACCAGCAATCAAGTTTCCAAACTTGAGCCCATATAATCCCGGTAGTCAATTGAAATCACGAAGGACTTCAAACCAACTCGCAACAAACCAAGATCGTAATAGTTCAACATAAACACAGCGGATGTTACATAGTCATTCATTGCCGTCGAAGCGGCATCACATCGGAGTCATTAAGTTATTATAACCCAAGTTTGAAGTAGCGGAAGCAAAATAATTACACACACTTGTTCAAAGTTCAGTTCACAAGTTCTTGTTACTGCCAGAGTCTACACCATCCTTCCAAAAGCATCAGAGACGAGATTGTTAGAGAACCGTGCCCAACGGTTAGTCCTCATCCCCAGCGGGATGGAGACAGGTCTTGCAGAAGCCGTCATAAAAGATGTCATCTGCAACAGGTGGGAATAAACCCTGAGTACGAGAATGTACTCAGCTAGACTTACCCATCTAGTAAAACATAAAAGACACCAAGGATCATGCAAGGCTAAATATCAAGTGGAGCTGGTTGACTCACCTTTTGCCAAAAGCTTAACTCACAACTTAAGTTATTTTGAGAGCATCATATTTAATTATCATCAACCTACCACTAGATTGGCACCTATACTACAACACATCACTTGATTATTACAAACAATAATAACCATATCAAATTCATCATATGTTCTTCTTGCTATCATCATTTTCATGAACCAAGTTCATTAGTGAATGCTACGTTTGCCGCTGCTCTGTCAAGTTCTCACTAACCGGGAGAGACGGCGATTCGAATCGAATTCCTATCCAGCTGGAGGGTTATTCCTAGCACTCACCCAAGCATCCCCTGCCGGAGAGCCAACGGGTCACCTTTGGTACAACTCAGGAATCGCGGCTCCGATCAGCGCCGCACTCCCAGGGCTACCACTCTGCCAGGGAGGTCTGGAATTTTAACTCATCTGCCTTTGGGCTTACGCCAATGGTCCCCCGCACACCGCACTTCCTCCGGTAGTGCGCACTTTATACTTGCCGGTCTTCCGGCCTGAGTCATACTACTCGGCTTCGCGGTCGGAACGAGTTATCCGGCCAACTAAGTGTCAGGCATGCGTTCAACATGACAAGAGGACGTACAACGATCGGTCCTTAGCTGCCACAGATGGAGTTACTACAAACTTGCAAAACTCCGCCCGGCTTAAGTCAAATTAATCAAGTTCCACCCACGATAGCACATATAGACCATCGCGATCCGACATAACCCTATATCGCGCAGGTGACAGGATATCACCCGACTTCTACCGATTAAAGCATAGCTAAGCTGCTATTCGATCCTAACTCTACAACCAGGGTAGGGTGAATTATCTGGGCAAGGATAGAGTAGAATGCAGCAAGAGTTTCATCACAACTCCTATACGTAATGCATCAATAGATATAACATATTGATTAAACTTTTGAAAGTAAAGGGAGACTTAGAATGCTCCGGGGCTTTCCTTTCACGAACGACGCCGGCTCGTGATTCGGGCACTCAACTTCTTCTTCTGGCTCCTCGAGTCTGGCTTGCTGGACCTCCACCTCTTGGCTGCCCTCCTGACCTTCCGGATTCGCCTGCAGCTCGTAGGAGACGGTCGCGTCCGATGCACCTATTGCATGCTCGAACAATAAGAAGATGCACATGCTAAAGATGAATGCTTAATAACATCAGTAACTTACTGGACACTCAATTACGGAGTAACCTTCTAAGTTAACTTACAAGAAATCCACATGAACAAACAAACTAAGCAAGTTGACTTATAACAGCAAGCACATAAACAGAACAGCTCCGAAAACAGATCATAACTATTGCTACAAAGGTCCAACACACTTAAGTTAGGACATTCTGGAAAGCTTACGAAATTGTCTACAACTCATATTTAAACATGACAGCCAGATTCATAAATTAAACCAGTCATTTAAACAAAGTTCCAGGTTCTATCCCAGAAAAACAGAGAGCACCTATTTCTGGAACCCAACTTGGAACAGCCATAACTCTTAAACTACTAGGCCAAATTATCCCAAATTTAAACCATAGCTAGTTCAATAGATTTACTACAACTTTAATTTAGACAAGATTCCCAGAAAAGCAAGCTATCAATAAGCATTAGTTAAATTGCTCCCTTGCTGTCCAGAACAGCCTTTAACCCTATAATTAATTATTTAAAACATGACCAAGACACAAACCATGCCAACCACATGCCTTATGACCACAAGCATATTATAATACAACCAGAACACCAGATGGAAACTTCCAAACATTTACTTAACAAGGCATTTATTAATTAATTCTAGAAAGAAGCATAATTACAAGATGCCTAGTCAAAGTGCTCAGAAAAATCTATACAAATTACAGAAGCACAAGGATAGCATCAAAGCATCATTATAAAAATTTCAGAGCAATTGCACATACCAAATTAAAGATATGTATTTAACATGTAACTAGGTGCTTATTTCATAAATTGGAAAACATGACTTATATGGTGTCAAACAACAGATTTCAGATTATTTATATCTTAGGAATACCATAAACATGTTTACTACCAAAGTAGAACACCAGCATAAGCACCAATTATTTTATATGATTTAATTAAAGAAACAAGCCACATTTCAATCATAAAATATATATCAAATCTGCAGTACTCCAAGAATCAAGAAATATTTACCAAAGCACTCTAATACCAAACAGAGACTACCATAAAATTTTTAGGGCAAACTAAGCAGTAAAACAAGAGATATGAATTTATCCATGAATAACAAGATTAAATACTTAATAAATATTTTCCCAGAAAACATGGTTCAATTTATATTTTTATTAAAAACTAGCCATCTCAAGGAATGCCACAAAATTTGTTTCACAATTTTTGGATCTCAGAAACAGGAGATATGATTTTTGCAAGAAAGCCAAAAATCAGGATTTTGAATAAAAGAAAAGGAGGGAAAGAGGAGACAGTGACAGTGGACCCCATCTGTCAGGTCCTTCTTCCTCGCGGCCGAGGCGACGTTCGCCGCCGATTTCTCCGCGACGGCGAGGTCTCCGGCCAAACCAGGGCCATCAGCATGATCCCCAAACCCTAGCGACTCGATTGACCCCCTTTTCCCCACGGCGGAGCCACCGGAAGGGGCTCACCGTCGACGATGGTGGCTCGGCGGAGGTGCTCGGCGTTACGCCAGAGCCCTCAGGCCGGTAGAGCGCAACCTAAGGCCTTCTACAACACCAGCGGACTACGGCGAAGCTTCCTAGGTACACAGCTTGGCTTGGATTCTCGTGAAACACGCTGGCCACGAGAGCACCCATCTCCGGCGGAAGCACGGCGGCGCTGCGCACCGTGTCCGGCGACGGAGAGTTCGGTAGAGCGTCCACCAAGTGGCGCAAAAGCTCGCTAAGGACCTAAGCTACCTCTAGAACCTAACCAGAGACGACGAGAGGCTTCACAGAGCTCAGCATTGAGTTCGCCGGAGAAGAAGGTCACGGCGACCCGATTTGGGGAAAGAAGGAAATGTCGGCACACCGGTGGGTTTCTCGGCGAGTTAGAGGGTGGAGATTGGAGAGCAGTTCACGGCGGAGCTTTGGGGAAAGTTTGGTGAGCAATGGCGCAGCAGGGAACGCGCGCGGGCTCGCCGGAGTTCGCTCGCGACGGAGAGCTCACGGCGGCCGCGTTTCGGGCGAGAGGGGCGAGGCAGAGCGAAGTGGACGCGTCCACTCTGCACGGGGCGTCGCCGTGGACGTCATGCGCGCGCTGGGAGCTGATGAGCGGGGCCATCGCCGGCGTACGGCGACATCTGGCGGACAGATGGCGCTCTGGCCATCCACGACGGCGAGCTCGACCTCGATTCAGAAGGAACGATGACAGTCTAACAGAGCAACTTCACCGATGATTATCTCCCAAACCAGCCCGAGTTAGTAGATGATGCAGTTGACAAAGTTGGAGTTCCAAACGAGTTCTACAACTTTGTCAACTAGAGCAAAGGCCAGATCGGCCGGGATTGAGAGATATAGAGTTTTTAAAATTGATCGAGCAAACTGGTTTCGTTCCAAGACTTAGAAAATTTTCTAAGTGTTGGAAACAGCCCCAAATCTGCCTTGTGAGTCACTTTTGAGCTATTTGTGTTCATTTTCATGAGATGGCCATAAAACAACTTTTGTTCCTTATAAAATTTGCTACAACTTTGCTGTAGGAAGTTTTGACATGCAAACATTTTATGAAACACTTTTTAAAAGCCTAAGCAAAAGAGGTTTCTAGGGTCTATTTTCATAGGTAGGACTTAAAGGCATATTTTGGAGAAGTGATCAACATGAACATTGTTCCCAAGGTTAAGTTAAGCATAGATAAACTAATTACCAAATCATTGAACACAAACACAAGCATGGTTCACTGAAACATAAGCATAGGAAGCCTATTTAAGCAATTTAAAACACATTTTTGCATAGAATGACATGGCTCAAGATAGATGATGATCATGGATGCTTTGAATAGATGATGATGCTCATGCTATGCACATGATCAATGCAACCATAACACTGGGGTGTTCCAGCCCTCCCCCCTTACAAAAATCTTGTCCCGAGATTTGAAAGCTTACTGATTTTCGAAGAATGTTTTGTAAACTTCTCTTAAATAATCCTCCGTCTCCCAAGTGGCATCTTCCTCCCCGTGGTTACTCCACAACACTTTGTAGAGCTTAACCACACGATTACGCGTCTCCCGTTCCTTGCGATCCAGAATCGCTACGGGTATCTCCTCATACACCAAGTCGGACTTCAACTTGATATCTCGAATTTCCACTCACTCCTCCGGTACACGAAGGCACTTCTTCAATTGTGAGACGTGGAAAACAGGGAAAATAGCTCGAAGCGCAACTGGGAGTTGAACTTTGTATGCCACATTCCCTTTCTTTTCGAGAATCCGATAAGGTCCCACATAGCGAGGTGCAAGCTTTCGCTTGACTCCGAACCTTTGTACACCCTTCATCGGAGACACCTTGATGTACACATGGTCACCAACTGAAAACTCAATCGGCTTCCTTCTCTTGTCGGCATAACTTTTCTGACGAGCTTGAGCAGCTTCCAGATGTTGCTGGATAATACGGACTTTCTGCTCCGCTTCGTTCACGAAATCGATGCCATAGTACCTTCGCTCTCCGGCTTCTACCCAATTCAACGGGGTTCGACACTTTCGGCAGTACAGGGCTTCAAATGGAGCCATCTTGATACTCTCCTGGTAACTATTGTTGTAGGAGAACTCAGCTAATGGCAACCACTTAACCCAAGAACCTTTTGAAGAGAGAGCACATGCCCTCAACATGTCTTCAAGGATTTGGTTAACACGTTCAGTTTGTCCAGCTGTTTGGGGATGATAAGCAGAGCTGCGGACTAAATGAGTACCAATTTGCTCATGCAGACATTCCTAAAAACGAGCAGTGAACTGTGGTCCACGATCGGATATGATTGTTCGAGGAACACCATACTGACGAACAATGTGCTCGAAATACAACTCCGCATACTGATGTGGACGATAGTCAGTTCGGACTGGAATAAATCGAGCAACCTTGGTCAAACGATCTATAATTACCCAGATGGAGTCGTAACCCTTAACAGAAGTTGGGAGTCCACTGATGAAATCCATGCTGACTTCTTCCCATTTCCAACCAGGGATTGACAAGGGCTGAAGCAAACCAGCTTTCATGTGAATAGCCTTCACCCGACAACAATTGTCACAACGAGCGACAAAAGCAGCAATCTCCTTTTTCATCCTTGTCCACCAAAACAAAGGTTTTAAATCCTGATACATCTTGCTACTACCAGGATGGATAGACAATTTGGATGAATGAGCTTCCGATAAGATCTGATTTCGCAGCTCGCGGTCTTTTGGGACCACTAGACGATCCTTGAACCAAAGGATTCCGTTCTCATCGACTCGGAAATGCTTGGTTTCTTCTTCTTTCATTTTCCTCTTTATATGGTGGATGCCTACATCTGTCTGCTACAATTCAATGACTCGATTGCGGAGGGTACTCTCCAGAGAAATCTGGTTGAGCATAAGTGGATGCATAAGATGTGACAACAACGGGTCTTCCCCTTGGATTGAGTGACAGTGCGTTTTCCGACTCAAGGCGTCCGCCACCACGTTTGCCTTGCCCGGATGGTAGTGCACTTGCAGATTATAATCTTTAATCAACTCAAGCCACCTTCGCTGTCGCATGTTCAGTTCAGGTTGAGTGAAGATATACTTGAGGCTCTTATGATCGGTGTAGATATTACACAGATTACCCAGCAAATAGTGCCTCTAGATTTTTAAAGCATGAACAACTGCTGCCAATTCTAAGTCATGAGTAGGGTAATTGACCTCATGCTTTCGAAGTTGGCGCGAGGCATATGCGATAACGCGACCTTCCTGCATCAACACACAGCCTAGACCAATGCCTAATGCATCACAAAAGACATCGAAGGGCTTTTCGATATCAGGTTGAGCTAGAACCGGAGCTGAAGTCAGCAACGTCCTCAACTTGTGGAATACTTCCTCACACTCAGGCGTCCACACAAACTTCTCATCTTTCTGAAGTAGAAGAGTCATAGGCTTGGATATCTTTGAGAATCCAGGAATGAATCGACGGTAATATCCAGCCAGACCAAGAAAACTTCGAACCTCGTGTACCGAAGTTGGAACTTTCCAATCCAGCACTTCTTGCACCTTAGCTGGATCCACCGATATGCCTTCTTCAGATAAGACATGGCCCAAGAAAGGTACTTTCTTCAGCCAAAACTCGCATTTGCTAAACTTGGCATAAAGCTGATGTTCGTGCAAACGTGACAACACTACACGCAGATGCTCTGCATGCTCCTCTTCATTGCAGGAATATACCAAGATATCATCAATGAAGACCACCACAAACTTGTCCAATTTAGGCATGAACACCGAATTCATGAGATACATGAAGTGAGCAGGTGCATTCGTGAGACCGAAGGACATGACGAGATACTCATACAACCCATACCTCGTCGAGAAAGCTGTCTTAGGTACATCTTCAGGACGAATCTTGATCTGATGGTACCCACATCGCAAATCAATCTTGGAGAATACCTTGGCTTTAGACAACTGATCAAACAAGATATCAATGCGAGGAAGAGGGTATTTGTTCTTGATAGTCACCGCATTTAGGGGACGATAGTCCACAAACATGCGCAACGATTGATCCTTCTTCTTCACAAAGATAGCCGGACAACCCCAAGGAGAAGAACTAGGACGAATAAGACCCTTCTTCAACAACTCATTTAGTTGGGTCTTAAGCTCAACTAATTCATTGGGTGGCATTCTATAAGGCCTTCTAGAGATAGGAGCGGTACCTGGAATCAATTCAATTTTGAACTCCACATCCCGATCCGGAGGAAGCCCGGGTAAATCATCAGGAAATACATCCGGAAACTCACACACCACCGGAATATCCTGAATAGCCTTAGATGTAACTGCATTCACAGTGCTACGGATTTGAATATCACGAGGAAGTTGCACTAGAAATGCCTCCTTGGTGTTTGGGTCTTTCAACATCACTACACGAGTGGTAGTGTCGATAAGAACTCCATTACCACTCATCCACTTCATCCCTAGAATTACATCTATGCCCACACCGGGTAGAACAACCAAATCAGCAAGGAACTGATGGTCTCCTATTTCCAGAGTTGCCCCCAAAACCACTTGATTGGTGGAAATATCATTTCCCGCAGCACTAATACAATAACTGCCCTTATCAAGTGTAATGGCCTTGATGCTATGCTTAGACACAAATTCAGAACTCACAAAGGAATGCGATGCTCCAGAATCAAAAAGCACGAGTGCATCATGTTGATTGATCAGAAACTTACCAGCCGTGACTACCTCACCAGCAGGGATTGCTTCCACAGTGGTGTAGTGAACACGCCCCTGACGGACGTTCCCCTGGTTGACCTTCTTTGGCGGGTAAGGACAGTTGCTCTGCCAATGCCCGGTCTGATTGCAGTTCCAGCACGGACGGTTGGCAGGCGGAGTCTTGGCATAGTTGGGACACGTGTTGCCCCTAGGAAGAGCAATAGAGTACCCCTTGCAAAAACCTGTCTTTGCTTGATTCTTCTTCACCGGAGGGCGGTACCGCTGGTTAGGCGTTGGAGCACAAAACGGTGGCTTAGCTGCCACTGGAGCCTTGGACTGAGATGACCCTGTCCCGGCCTCAAAAGCCCTCTTGCGAGTCTTGGTCGCAGTGTACACAGTGTTATAGTTCTCTCGAGTGAGAGCATCACTAACAAACTCATTGAAAGTTGCACACTTAGTGCGGCCCATAGTCTTCAGCAACTTGGGTCCCAAACCCCGCTTGAAACCAGCAATCTTTTTCGTCTCCGTGTTCACAAACTCAGGAGCATACCTAGACAAGTGATTGAAAGCATGCAAATACTCCTTCAAAGTCCTGTTGCCCTGAGTTAACTGCATGAACTCAGTATGCTTCATCTCCATGACCCCAGGAGGAATGAAATGCCCTTTAAAAGCATCACGGAAAAGATTCCAATCAAGCACGGTGTCGGCGGGAAGAGCTTCCCGATACTGATTCCACCAGATGCCTGCTGGGCCCAGCAGTTGATGAGCTGCATACTCTGCCTTCAAACCTCCAGTCAACCGAAGCAAGCGGAACTTTTGTTCCACCGTGTTCAGCCATTCTTCCGCTTGAAGGGGTTCTTCAGCTTCTCTGAAAGATGGGGGCTTTGTATCCATGAAATCCTTGAAGCTACTATACTGATTAGGAGCTGGCCCTTCATGTGCATTGCGACCACCCTGATTCACCATCCGATTGATGGTCTCAGTGAGCATCCTCTGATTGTCCACCATCATTTGCATCAGCTTAGCTGGATTTGGTGGTGGGGGAGGAGGTGGTGGATTCATGTTTGCACGCTGATCCGCACCTCGGGTGCCACGAGACATCTGTAAAGACACAGTCAGTGAGTATTGATGATGACAAGATTTGCCGCAGAAGAACTTGTATTTATGCCTGAAAGTATTCGAGAGAATAGCTTTACAGAAAAGGCACAATAATTCAATTCTACAAAACAACATCACCAATCCAACACATGATAGAGATATCCGTAATATGCACTACACGGAAAACATCGTCATAACGTAACAAACATGTTAAGATTGCACATTGGGTCCACAAAGTTATTACACCATCACAGTACATGCCATGAGTCACGGTCAAAGCTCCGGATTACAACATGGTTACAAAAGCACCACGGCTGACTAGCATACTGCAAAAGATCCTCACACAACACTACCCACTACTCCCTACACTCCAGGCTCGTCGTCCGAGTCAGCTTCGAAGATCGCCTCTCCATCCTCGTCGCTAACCGGCTCAAGCTCCTCGTCCTCCACGTCCTCGTGCAAAGGTGGTGCAGCCGCTGCTGGTCCATCAACCTCCATACCATCATCATCGGCCACAATCACCTGAGGTCCCACCTCTGGATACACGGGTATAGGGCGAGGAATAGGGTGTAGCAAGTTGTTGAGACGGTGAATCTCCACAAGACCAGCCTCAATCTGATCCTGCAGATAGTTCTCCCGCTCAAGCGACTGAACTCGGTGCATCTCCCATGCTTGGCGCCTGTTCTCCGACACGCGGAGTGCAGTATCCCTCTCACGGGTGAGCTACACCAAGCGCTCCTGTAAGGTCTCCCTCTCTCTAGCTAAGTGGCTCATCTGATCCTGCTTATGATCTCTCTCCCTAATGGCCTTCACCCACTGCTGCCTACGGTACTCCGCAATGCCTTCCCAGTCATTGCGGTCCTTCTGAGCTTGCTCCAGGAGTCTAGCTTGCTTGCGAAACTTGCGAGCACGCTTCTCAGCCTTCCGCTGCATCTCCTGGGCCCTGCGAACAGCCACCATCACCTGTGCATAGGTGCCCTCTCGCTGACTAATCAGCTTGAGCACAGCCATCATAGCACTCATAGCAGGACTAGAACTCTCAGCTCTCTCCCCTGCCTCGAACCAAAGCACAACCGTCAGCCTGTTTCCACTCCGCTGCTGCTAGGTCAGCACTGGGAATGGAGGCTGCTGGTCCTCCCGTCAGCTCATCACCACACCTCTGACAGATATCGAGCAGGATAGTCTGAGCTGCAACCTGAGCTGCCTCCCAAGGGGTCTGCCCATCTGAGCTACAAGTCCAGCCTGTCCATGCAGGCTTGTCCCCATGTGAAGGGACAACTCCCTGCACAGCAAACCACTGAATCCCTCCTGTGCTCTCCATCTCCCACCAAGAATACTGAGGTGGCTCAGTATACCCAACAGTCCGTAACACTCTCCAGAGCAGGGTAGGAGTGCCAAACTCGTGCAAGAAAGTGTCACTGGGACGGGGTGAAGCGGGTGCGTCCATCTGTGGAAAGGAGTAGGAATACCATAGGTAAAAGAGGATTAGTTTAAGCAACATTTATTTAATTAAAAGGGACGACATTGTAAGGGAAGGAGTAGACAGAATGTATGTATGAATGCGACATGATGCATGCACGAACCGTACGTCCTCACAAACTTAGAAAATTAATATTCTAACGGATATACGGTGGCATACATTCGTCTCTCGATACGATAACTATCGGTTTACACGTGCGCTGTTAGAGTACCTGCAGAAAACTTCATTTCAGCCCAACAGTTCCCAATATATCACTCAAGAAAGCAGTAAACTAAGTGCACATTGCTTGGACATGCCCAACATGTACAAACAATGACACCACAGCTACCCGAGAAATTAAATACTCCCCAATTAAGTTTTTTTCGTGGTTCCATGGTTTCGACATGTAACCACTCTAGAAAACCACCGCGAACACTCCCCTAGACCGCCGTTTGGACGATCATGCTCTCACAGCTCACACTTACCAGGGCGTAGGTGCGACGTTGCATAATTTAAATCTAGCGACATATGTGGCTAATTCACATATGAAGGCTACCTCCACCATTAGACCACAGGGTAGCATAGTGCGGTCATCACACATCCATACCTGAGTACTGCCGGAGATGCATCAATAAAACCCCCCCAAGTCAGTACTTAAATAGCCACCTATAGTCCTTATGTGGGCAAGGAGGATTCGACCACTGGCATAACTTAATTGTTGATTTACACCATTTTATTTAAAAACTCTTTTGTTTTTAAATACACAAACGCTGCATTTATAATGCTGAACTTGCTCCGATGCCAGCTGTCACAGAACCGACCAAATTATAAGAGTTCAAATGCAGAAACGATCGACCAGCAATCAAGTTTCCAAACTTGAGCCCATATAATCCCGGTAGTCAATTGAAATCACGAAGGACTTCAAACCAACTCGCAACAAACCAAGATCGTAATAGTTCAACATAAACACAGCGGATGTTACATAGTCATTCATTGCCGTCGAAGCGGCATCACATCGGAGTCATTAAGTTATTACAACCCAAGTTCAAAGTAGCGGAAGCAAAATAATTACACACACTTGTTCAAAGTTCAGTTCACAAGTTCTTGTTACTGCCAGAGTCTACACCATCCTTCCAAAAGCATCAGAGACGAGATTGTTAGAGAACCGTGCCCAACGGTTAGTCCTCATCCCCAGCGGGATGGAGACAGGTCTTGCAGAAGCCGTCATAAAAGATGTCATCTGCAACAGGTGGGAATAAACCCTGAGTACGAGAATGTACTCATCTAGACTTACTCGTCTAGTAAAACATAAAAGACACCAAGGATCATGCAAGGCTAAATATCAAGTGGAGCTGGTTGACTCACCTTTTGCCAAAAGCTTAACTCACAACTTAAGTTATTTTGAGAGCATCATATTTAATTATCATCAACCTACCACTAGATTGGCACCTATACTACAACACATCACTTGATTATTACAAACAATAATAACCATATCAAATTCATCATATGTTCTTCTTGCTATCATCATTTTCATGAACCAAGTTCATTAGTGAATGCTACGTTTGCCGCTGCTCTGTCAAGTTCTCACTAACCGGGAGAGACGGCGATTCGAATCGAATTCCTATCCAGCTGGAGGGTTATTCCTAGCACTCACCCAAGCATCCCCTGCTGGAGAGCCAACGGTTCACCTTTGGTACAACTCAGGAATCGCGGCTCCGATCAGCGCCGCACTCCCAGGGCTACCACTCTGCCAGGGAGGTCAGGAATTTTAACTCATCTGCCTTTGGGCATACGCCAATGGTCCCCCGCACACCGCACTTCCTCCGGTAGTGCGCACTTTATACTTGCCGGTCTTTCGGCCTGAGTCATACTACTCGGCTTCGCGGTCGGAACGAGTTATCCGGCCAACTAAGTGTCAGGCATGCGTTCAACATGACAAGAGGACGTACAACGATCGGTCCTTAGCTGCCACAGACAGAGTTACTACAAACTTGCAAAACTCCGCCTGGCTTAAGTCAAATTAATCAAGTTCCAACCACGATAGCACATATAGACCATCGTGATCCGACATAACCCTAAATCGCGCAGGTGACAGGATATCACCTGACTTCTACCGATTAAAGCATAGCTAAGCTGCTATTCGATCCTAACTCTACAACCAGGGTAGGGTGAATTATCTGGGCAAGGATAGAGTAGAATGCAGCAAGAGTTTCATCACAACTCCTATACGTAATGCATCAATAGATATAACATATTGATTAAACTTTTGAAAGTAAAGGGAGACTTAAAATGCTCCGGGACTTGCCTTTCACGAACGACGCCGGCTCGTGATTCGGGCACTCAACTTCTTCTTCTGGCTCCTCGAGTCCGGCTTGCTGGACCTCCACCTCTTGGCTGCCCTCCTGACCTTCCGGATTCGCCTGCAGCTCGTAGGAGACGGTCGCGTCCGATGCACCTGTTGCATGCTCGAACAATAAGAAGATGCACATGCTAAAGATGAATGCTTAATAACATCAGTAACTTACTGGACACTCAATTACGGAGTAACCTTCTAAGTTAACTTACAAGAAATCCACATGAACAAACAAACTAAGCAAGTTGACTTATAACAGCAAGCACATAAACAGAACAGCTCCGAAAACAGATCATAACTATTGCTACAAAGGTCCAACACACTGAAGTGAGGACATTCTGGAAAGCTTACGAAATTGTCTACAACTCATCTTTAAACATGACAGCCAGATTCATAAATTAAACCAGTCATTTAAACAAAGTTCCAGGTTCTGTCCCAGAAAAACAGAGAGCACCTATTTCTGGAACCCAACTGGGAACAGCCATAACTCTTAAACTACTAGGCCAAATTATCCAAAATTTAAACCATAGCTAGTTCAATAGATTTACTACAACTTTGATTTAGACAAGATTCCCAGAAAAGCAAGCTATCAATAAGCATTAGTTAAATTGCTCCCTTGCTGTCCAGAACAGCCTTTAACCCTATAATTAATTATTTAAAACATGACCAAGACACAAACCATGCCAACCACATGCCTTATGACCACAAGCATATTATAATACAACCAGAACACCAGATGGAAACTTCCAAACATTTACTTAACAAGGCATTTATTAATTAATTCTAGAAAGAAGCATAATTACAAGATGCCTAGTCAAAGTGCTCAGAAAAATCTATACAAATTACAGAAGCACAAGGATAGCATCAAAGCATCATTATAAAAATTTCAGAGCAATTGCACATACCAAATTAAAGATATGTATTTAACATGTAACTAGGTGCTTATTTCATAAATTGGAAAACATGACTTATATGGTGTCAAACAATAGATTTCAGATTATTTATATATTAGGAATACCATAAACATGTTTACTACCAAAGTAGAACACCAGCATAAGCACCAATTATTTTATATGATTTAATTAAAGAAACAAGCCACATTTCAATCATAAAATATATATCAAATCTGCAGTACTCCAAGCATCATGAAATATTTACCAAAGCACTCTAATACCAAACAGAGACTTCCATAAAATTTTTAGGGCAAACTAAGCAGTAAAACAAGAGATATGAATTTATCCATGAATAACAAGATTAAATACTTAATAAATATTTTCCCAGAAAACATGGTTCAATTTATATTTTTATTAAAAACTAGCCATCTCAAGGAATGCCACAAAATTTGTTTCACAATGTTTGGATCTCAGAAACAGGAGATATGATTTTTGCAAGAAATCCAAAAATCAGGATTTTGAATAAAAGAAAAGGAGGGAAAGAGGAGACACTGACAGTGGACCCCATATGTCAGGTCCTTCTTCCTCGCGGCCGAGGCGACGTTCGCCGGCGATTTCTCCGCGACGGCGAGGTCTCCGGCCAAACCAGGGGCATCAGCGTGATCCCCAAACCCTAGCGACTCGATTGACCCCCTTTTCCCCACGACGGAGCCACCGGAAGGGGCTCACCGTCGACGATGGCGGCTCGGCGGAGGTGCTCGGCGTTACGCCAGAGCCCTCAGGCTGGTAGAGCGCAACCTAAGGCCTTCTACAACAACAACGGACTATGGCGAAGCTTCCTAGGTACGCAGCTTGGCTTGGATCCTCGTGAAACACGCTGGCCACGAGAGCACCCATCTCCGGCGGAAGCACGGCGGCGCTGCACACCGTGTCCGGCGACGGAGAGTTCGGTAGAGCGTCCACCAAGTGGCGCAAAAGCTCGCTAAGGACCTAAGCTACCTCTAGAACCTAACCAGAGATGACGAGAGGCTTCACAGAGCTCAGCATTGAGTTCGTCGGAGAAGAAGGTCACGGCGACCCGATTTGGGAAAAGAAGGAAATGTCGGCTCACCGGTGGGTTTCTCGGCGAGTTAGAGGGTGGAGATTGGAGAGCAGTTCACGGCAGAGCTTTGGGCAAAGTTTGGTGAGCAATGGCGCAGCAGGGAACGCGCGCGGGCTCGCCGGAGTTCGCTCGCGACGGAGAGCTCACGGCGGCCGCGTTTCGGGCGAGAGGGGCGAGGCAGAGCGAAGTGGACGTGTCCACTCTGCGCGGGGCGTCGCCGTGGACGTCATGCGCGCGCTGGGAGCTGATGAGCGGGGCCATCGCCGGCGTACGGCGACATCTGGCGGACAGATGGCGCTCTGGCCATCCACGACGGTGAGCTCGGCCTCGATTCAGAAGGAACGATGACAGTCTGACAGAGCAACTTCACCGATGATTATCTCCCAAACCAGCCCGAGTTAGAAGATGATGCAGTTGACAAAGTTGGAGTTCCAAACGAGTTCTACAACTTTGTCAACTAGAGCAAAGGCCAGATCGGCCGGGATTGAGAGATATAGAGTTTTCAAAATCGATCGAGCAAACTGGTTTCGTTCCAAGACTTAGAAAATTTTCTAAGTGTTGGAAACAGCCCCAAATCTGCCTTGTGAGTCACTTTTGAGCTATTTGTGATCATTTGCATGAGATGGCCATAAAACAACTTTTGTTCCTTATAAAATTTGCTACAACTTTGCTGTAGGAAGTTTTGACATGCAAACATTTTATAAAACACTTTTTAAAAGCCTAAGCAAAAGAGGTTTCTAGGGTCTATTTTCATACGTAGGACTTAAAGGCATATTTTGGAGAAGTGATCAACATGAACATTGTTCCCAAGGTTAAGTTAAGCATAGATAAACTAATTATCAAATCATTGAACACAAACACAAGCATGGTTCACTCAAACATAAGCATAGGAAGCCTATTTAAGCAATTTAAAACACATTTTTGCATAGAATGACATGGCTCAAGATAGATGATGATCATGGATGCTTTGAATAGATGATGATGCTCATGCTATGCACATGATCAGTGCAACCATAACACTGGGGTGTTACAGCCCTCCCCCCTTACAAAAATCTCGTCCCGAGATTTGAAAGCTTACTGATTTTCGAAGAATGTTTTGTAAACTTCTCTTAAATAATCCTCCGTCTCCCAAGTGGCATCTTCCTCCCCGTGGTTACTCCACAACACTTTGTAGAGCTTAACCACACGATTACGCGTCTCCCGTTCCTTGCGATCCAGAATCGCTACAGGTATCTCCTCATACACCAAGTCGGACTTCAACTTGATATCTCGAATTTCCACTCACTCCTCCGGTACACGAAGGCACTTCTTCAATTGTGAGACGTGGAAAACAGGGAAAATAGCTCGAAGCGCAACTGGGAGTTGAACTTTGTATGCCACATTCCCTTTCTTTTCGAGAATCCGATAAGGTCCCACATAGCGAGGTGCAAGCTTTCGCTTGACTCCGAACCTTTGTACACCCTTCATCGGAGACACCTTGATGTACACATGGTCACCAACTGAAAACTCAATCGGCTTCCTTCTCTTGTCGGCATAACTTTTCTGACGAGCTTGAGCAGCTTCCAGATGTTGCTGGATAATACGGACTTTCTGCTCCGCTTCGTTCACGAAATCGATGCCATAGTACCTTCGCTCTCCGGCTTCTACCCAATTCAACGGGGTTCGACACTTTCGGCAGTACAGGGCTTCAAATGGAGCCATCTTGATACTCTCCTGGTAACTATTGTTGTAGGAGAACTCAGCTAATGGCAACCACTTAACCCAAGAACCTTTTGAAGAGAGAGCACATGCCCTCAACATGTCTTCAAGGATTTGGTTAACTCGTTCAGTTTGTCCAGCTGTTTGGGGATGATAAGCAGAGCTGCGGACTAAATGAGTACCAATTTGCTCATGCAGACATTCCCAAAAACGAGCAGTGAAATGTGGTCCACGATCGGATATGATTGTTCGAGGCACACCATACTGACGAACAATGTGCTCGAAATACAACTCCGCATACTGATGTGGACGATAGTCAGTTCGGACTGGAATAAATCGAGCAACCTTGGTCAAACGATCTACAATTAGCCAGATGGAGTCGTAACCCTTAACAGAAGTTGGGAGTCCACTGATGAAATCCATGCTGACTTCTTCCCATTTCCAACCAGGGATTGACAAGGGCTGAAGCAAACCAGCTTTCATGTGAATAGCCTTCACCCGACAACAATTGTCACAACGAGCGACAAAAGCAGCAATCTCCTTTTTCATCCTTGTCCACCAAAACAAAGGTTTTAAATCCTGATACATCTTGCTACTACCAGGATGGATAGACAATTTGGATGAATGAGCTTCCGATAAGATCTGATTTCGCGGCTCGCGGTCTTTTGGGACCACTAGACGATCCTTGAACCAAAGGATTCCGTTCTCATCGACTCGGAAATGCTTGGTTTCTTCTTCTTTCATTTTCCTCTTTATATGGTGGATGCCTACATCTGTCTGCTACAATTCGATGACTCGATTGCGGAGGGTACTCTCCAGAGAAATCTGGTTGAGCATAAGTGGATGCATAAGATGTGACAACAATGGGTCTTCCCCTTGGATTGAGTGACAGTGCGTTTTCCGACTCAAGGCGTCCGCCACCACGTTTGCCTTGCCCGGATGGTAGTGCACTTGCAGATTATAATCTTTAATCAACTCAAGCCACCTTCGCTGTCGCATGTTCAGTTCAGGTTGAGTGAAGATATACTTGAGGCTCTTATGATCGGTGTAGATATTACACAGATTACCTAGCAAATAGTGCCTCTAGATTTTTAAAGCATGAACAACTGCTGCCAATTCTAAGTCATGAGTAGGGTAATTGACCTCATGCTTTCGAAGTTGGCGCGAGGCATATGCGATAACGCGACCTTCCTGCATCAACACACAGCCTAGACCAATGCCTGATGCATCACAAAAGACATCGAAGGGCTTTTCGATATCAGGTTGTGCTAGAACCGGAGCTGAAGTCAGCAACGTCCTCAACTTGTGGAATGCTTCCTCACACTCAGGCGTCCACACAAACTTCTCATCTTTCTGAAGTAGACGAGTCATAGGCTTGGATATCTTTGAGAATCCAGGAATGAATCGACGGTAATATCCAGCCAGACCAAGAAAACTCCGAACCTCGTGTACCGAAGTTGGAACTTTCCAATCCAGCACTTCTTGCACCTTAGCTGGATCCACCGATATGCCTCCTTCAGATAAGACATGGCCCAAGAAAGGTACTTTCTTCAGCCAAAACTCGCATTTGCTAAACTTGGCATAAAGCTGATGTTCGTGCAAACGTGACAACACTACACGCAGATGCTCTGCATGCTCCTCTTCATTGCAGGAATATACCAAGATATCATCAATGAAGACCACCACAAACTTGTCCAATTCAGGCATGAACACCGAATTCATGAGATACATGAAGTGAGCAGGTGCATTCGTGAGACCGAAGGACATGACGAGATACTCATACAACCCATACCTCGTCGAGAAAGCTGTCTTAGGTACATCTTCAGGACGAATCTTGATCTGATGGTACCCAGATCGCAAATCAATCTTGGAGAATACCTTGGCTTTAGACAACTGATCAAACAAGATATCAATGCGAGGAAGAGGGTATTTGTTCTTGATAGTCACCGCATTTAGGGGACGATAGTCCACACACATGCGCAACGATTGATCCTTCTTCTTCACAAAGATAGCCGGACAACCCCAAGGAGAAGAACTAGGACGAATAAGACCCTTCTTCAACAACTCATTTAGTTGGGTCTTAAGCTCAACTAATTCATTGGGTGGCATTCTATAAGGCCTTCTAGAGATAGGAGCGGTACCTGGAATCAATTCAATTTT
This sequence comes from Sorghum bicolor, assembly GCF_000003195.3. Taxonomy (NCBI): domain Eukaryota; kingdom Viridiplantae; phylum Streptophyta; class Magnoliopsida; order Poales; family Poaceae; genus Sorghum; species Sorghum bicolor. The sequence continues at coordinate 24,856,197 of NC_012879.2, forward strand.
GAACTCCACATCCCGATCCGGAGGAAGCCCGGGTAAATCATCAGGAAATACATCCAGAAACTCACACACCACCGGAATATCCTGAATAGCCTTAGATGTAACTGCATTCACAGTGCTACGGATTTGAATATCATGAGGAAGTTGCACTAGAAATGCCTCCTTGGTGTTTAGGTCTTTCAACATCACTACACGAGTGGTAGTGTCGATAAGAACTCCATTACCACTCATCCACTTCATCCCCAGAATTACATCTATGCCCACACCGGGTAGAACAACCAAATCAGCAGGGAACTAACGGTCTCCTATTTCCAGAGTTGCCCCCAAAACCACTTGATTGGTGGAAATATCATTTCCCGCAGCACTAATACAATAACTGCCCTTATCAAGTGTAATGGCCTTGATGCTATGCTTAGACACAAATTCAGAACTCACAAAGGAATGCGATGCTCCAGAATCAAAAAGCACGAGTGCATCATGTTGATTGATCAGAAACTTACCAGCCGTGACTACCTCACCAGCAGGGATTGCTTCCACAGTGGTGTAGTGAACACACCCCTGACGGACGTTCCCCTGGTTGACCTTCTTTGGCGGGTAAGGACAGTTGCTCTGCCAATGCCCGGTCTGATTGCAGTTCCAGCACGGACGGTTGGCAGGCGGAGTCTTGGCATAGTTGGGACACGTGTTGCCCCTAGGAAGAGCAATAGAGTACCCCTTGCAAAAACCTGTCTTTGCCTGATTCTTCTTCACCGGAGGGCGGTACCGCTGGTTAGGCGTTGGAGCACAAAACGGTGGCTTAGCTGCCACTGGAGCCTTGGACTGAGATGACCCTGTCCCGGCCTCAAAAGCCCTCTTGCGAGTCTTGGTCACAGTGTACACAGTGTTATAGTTCTCTCGAGTGAGAGCATCACTAACAAACTCATTGAAAGTTGCACACTTAGTGCGGCCCATAGTCTTCAGCAACTTGGGTCCCAAACCTCGCTTGAAACCAGCAATCTTTTTCGTCTCCGTGTTCACAAACTCAGGAGCATACCTGGACAAGTGATTGAAAGCATGCAAATACTCCTTCAAAGTCCTGTTGCCCTGAGTTAACTGCAACTCAGTATGCTTCATCTCCATGACCCCAGGAGGAATGAAATGCCCTTTAAAAGCATCACGGAAAAGATTCCAATCAAGCACGGTGTCGGCGGGAAGAGCTTCCCGATACTGATTCCACCAGATGCCTGCTGGGCCCAGCAGTTGATGAGCTGCATACTCTGCCTTCAAACCTCCAGTCAACCGATTGATGGTCTCAGTGAGCATCCTCTGATTGTCCACCATCATTTGCATCAGCTCAGCTGGATTTGGTGGTGGGGGAGGAGGTGGTGGATTCATGTTTGCACGCTGATCCGCACCTCGGGTGCCACGAGACATCTGTAAAGACAGAGTCAGTGAGTATTGATGATGACAAGATTTGCCGCGAAGAACTTGTATTTATGCCTGAAAGTATTCGAGAGAATAGCTTTACAGAAAAGGCACAACAATTCAATTCCACAAAACAACATCACCAATCCAACACATGACAGAGATATCCGTAATATGCACCACACGGAAAACATCGTCATAACGTAACAAACATGTTAAGATTGCACATTGGGTCCACAAAGTTATTACACCATCACAGTACATGCCATGAGTCACGGTCAAAGCTCCGGATTACAACATGGTTACAAAAGCACCACGGCTGACTAGCATACTGCAAAAGATCCTCACACAACACTACCCACTACTCCCTACACTCCAGGCTCGTCGTCCGAGTCAGCGTCGAAGATCGCCTCTCCATCCTCATCGCTAACCGGCTCAAGCTCCTCGTCCTCCACGTCCTCGTGCAAAGGTGGTGCAGCCGCTGCTGGTCCATCAACCTCCATACCATCATCATCGGCCACAATCACCTGAGGTCCCACCTCTGGATACACGGGTATAGGGCGAGGAATAGGGTGTAGCAAGTTGTTGAGACGGTGAATCTCCACAAGACCAGCCTCAATCTGATCCTGCAGATAGTTCTCCTGCTCAAGCGACTGAACTCGGTGCATCTCCCATGCTTGGCGCCTGTTCTCCGACACGCGGAGTGCAGTATCCCTCTCACGGGTGAGCTGCACCAAGCGCTCCTGTAAGGTCTCCCTCTCTCTAGCTAACTGGCTCATCGGATCCTGCTTATGATCTCTCTCCCTGATGGCCTTCACCCACTGCTGCCTACGGTACTCCGCAATGCCTTCTCAGTCATTGCGGTCCTTCTGAGCTTGCTCCAGGAGTCTAGCTTGCTTGCGAAACTTGCGAGCACGCTTCTCAGCCTTCCGCTGCATCTCCTGGGCCCTGCGAACAGCCACCATCACCTGTGCATAGGTGCCCTCTCACTGACTAATCAGCTTGAGCACAGCCATCATAGCACTCATAGCAGGACTAGAACTCTCAGCTCTCTCTCCCCTACCTCGAACCAAAGCACAACCGTCAGCCTGTTTCCACTCCGCTGCTGCTGGGTCAGCACTGGGAATGGAGGCCGCTGGTCCTCCCGTCAGCTCATCACCACACCTCTGACAGATATCGAGCAGGATAGTCTGAGCTGCAACCTGAGCTGCCTCCCAAGGGGTCTGCCCATCTGAGCTACAAGTCCAGCCTATCCATGCAGGCTTGTCCCCATGTGGAGGGACAACTCCCTGCACAGCAAACCACTGAATCCCTCCTGTGCTCTTCATCTCCCACCAAGAATACTGAGGTGGCTCAGTATACCCAACAGTCCGTAACACTCTCCAGAGCAGGGTAGGAGTGCCAAACTCGTGCAAGAAAGTGTCACTGGGACGGGGTGAAGCGGGTGCGTCCATCTGTGGAAAGGAGTAGGAATACCATGGGTAAAAGAGGATTAGTTTAAGCAACATTTATTTAATTAAAAGGGACGACATTGTAAGGGAAGGAGTAGACAGAATGTATGTATGAATGCGACATGATGCATGCACGAACCGTACGTCCTCACAAACTTAGAAAATTAATATTCTAACGGATATACGGTGGCATACATTCGTCTCTCGATACGATAACTATCGGTTTACACGTGCGCTGTTAGAGTACCTGCAAAAAACTTCATTTCAGCCCAACAGTTCCCAATATATCACTCAATAAAGTAGTAAACTAAGTGCACATTGCTTGGACATGCCCAACATGTACAAACAATGACACCACAGCTACCCGAGAAATTAAATACTCCCCAATTAAGTTTCTTTCGTGGTTCCATGGTTTCGACATGTAACCACTCCAGAAAACCACCGCGAACACTCCCCTAGACTGCCGTTTGGACGATCATGCTCTCACAGCTCACACTTACTAGGGCGTAGGTGCGACGTTGCATAATTTAAATCTAGCGACATATGTGGCTAATTCACATATGAAGGCTACCTCCACCATTAGACCACAGGGTAGCATAGTGCGGTCATCACACATCCATACCTGAGTACTGCCGGAGATGCATCAATAAAACCCCCCCAAGTCAGTACTTAAATAGCCACCTATAGTCCTTATGTGGGCAAGGAGGATTCGACCACTGGCATAACTTAATTATTGATTTACACCATTTTATTTAAAAACTCTTTTGTTTTTAAATACACAAACGCTGCATTTATAATGCTGAACTTGCTCCGATGCCAGCTGTCACAGAACCGACCAAATTATAAGAGTTCAAATGCAGAAACGATCGACCAGCAATCAAGTTTCCAAACTTGAGCCCATATAATCCCGGTAGTCAATTGAAATCACGAAGGACTTCAAACCAACTCACAACAAACCAAGATCGTAGTAGTTCAACATAAACACAGCGGATGTTACATAGTCATTCATTGCCGTCGAAGCGGCATCACATCGGAGTCATTAAGTTATTACAACCCAAGTTCGAAGTAGCGGAAGCAAAATAATTACACACACTTGTTCAAAGTTCAGTTCACAAGTTCTTGTTACTGCCAGAGTCTACACCATCATTCCAAAAGCATCAGAGACGAGATTGTTAGAGAACCGTGCCCAACGGTTAGTCCTCATCCCCAGCGGGATGGAGACAGGTCTTGCAGAAGCCGTCATAAAAGATGTCATCTGCAACAGGTGGGAATAAACCCTGAGTACGAGAATGTACTCAGCTAGACTTACCCGTCTAGTAAAACATAAAAGACACCAAGGATCATGCAAGGCTAAATATCAAGTGGAGCTGGTTGACTCACCTTTTGCCAAAAGCTTAACTCACAACTTAAGTTATTTTGAGAGCATCATATTTAATTATCATCAACCTACCACTAGATTGGCACCTATACTACAACACATCACTTGATTATTACAAACAATAATAACCATATCAAATTCATCATATGTTCTTCTTGCTATCATCATTTTCATGAACCAAGTTCATTAGTGAATGCTATGTTTGCCGCTGCTCTGTCAAGTTCTCACTAACCGGGAGAGACGGCGATTCGAATCGAATTCCTATCCAGCTGGAGGGTTATTCCTAGCACTCACCCAAGCATCCCCTGCCGGAGAGCCAACGGGTCACCTTTGGTACAACTCAGGAATCGCGGCTCCGATCAGCGCCGCACTCCCAGGGCTACCACTCTGCCAGGGAGGTCAGGAATTTTAACTCACCTGCCTTTGGGCTTACGCCAATGGTCCCCCTCACACCGCACTTCCTCCGGTAGTGCGCACTTTATACTTGCCGGTCTTCCGGCCTGAGTCATACTACTCGGCTTCGCGGTCGGAACGAGTTATCCGGCCAACTAAGTGTCAGACATGCGTTCAACATGACAAGAGGACGTACAACGATCGGTCCTTAGCTGCCACAGACAGAGTTACTACAAACTTGCAAAACTCCGCCCGGCTTAAGTCAAATTAATCAGGTTCCACCCACGATAGCACATATAGACCATCGCGATCCGACATAACCCTATATCGCGCAGGTGACAGGATATCACCCGACTTCTACCGATTAAAGCATAGCTAAGCTGCTATTCGATCCTAACTCTACAACCAGGGTAGGGTGAATTATCTGGGCAAGGATAGAGTAGAATGCAGCAAGAGTTTCATCACAACTCCTATACGTAATGCATCAATAGATATAACATATTGATTAAACTTTTGAAAGTAAAGGGAGACTTAGAATGTTCCGGGGCTTGCCTTTCACGAACGACGCCGGCTCGTGATTCGGGCACTCAACTTCTTCTTATGGCTCCTCGAGTCTGGCTTGCTGGACCTCCACCTCTTGGCTGCCCTCCTGACCTTCCGGATTCGCCTGCAGCTCGTAGGAGACGGTCGCGTCCGATGCACCTATTGCATGCTCGAACAATAAGAAGATGCACATGCTAAAGATGAATGCTTAATAACATAAGTAACTTACTGGACACTCAATTACGGAGTAACCTTCTAAGTTAACTTACAAGAAATCCACATGAACAAACAAACTAAGCAAGTTGACTTATAACAGCAAGCACATAAACAGAACAGCTCCGAAAACAGATCATAACTATTGCTACAAAGGTCCAACACACTTAAGTGAGGACATTCTGGAAAGCTTACAAAATTGTCTACAACTCGTCTTTAAACATGACAGCCAGATTCATACATTAAACCAGTCATTTAAACAAAGTTCCAGGTTCTGTCCCAGAAAAACAGAGAGCACCTATTTCTGGAACCCAACTTGGAACAGCCATAACTCTTAAACTACTAGGCCAAATTATCCCAAATTTAAACCATAGCTAGTTCAATAGATTTACTACAACTTTGATTTAGACAAGATTCCCAGAAAAGCAAGCTAACAATAAGCATTAGTTAAATTGCTCCCTTGCTGTCCAGAACAGCCTTTAACCCTATAATTAATTATTTAAAACATGACCAAGACACAAACCATGCCAACTGTTGACGGTCCTTAAGTATCAAATTTAATTATCAAATAAATAAAGAAAAGGATCCAAATGAAATCAAGATCCAGACTTAGGGTTTTATCTGACAGAATTCCACGAGTTTTGGTGTTTGTCTATTTCTGCAGGGGGTTATCAGGAAATATGGAAAAAAGGCCCACATGTCAGGATTACGTAAAGGTATTAACGTGCTGCACAATTATCTTACATCTAGAAGACTCCAGAAGCCACGAGACCGAAGCGGAGGCGAAACGAGGCCAGACCCTGGGCGGCCGCCCAGTTGGTCAGGGCGCCCGCCCACCTCCTGAGTCCAATCAGGACTCTGCTTTGCGGGAGATCTCCACCGACCTAGAGGATGAATCTAAACCATACAATCTATGTCGGTTTGATCCAAGGGCCCATATTCACTTGAAGGGACTATAAAACCAGACCCCCTGGCCCCTGGAGGAGAGAGCCTCTCAACCCTAATTCATTGTTCCATCAAGGGAGAAGAAGCCTCTGATCAAGATTAGAGCCACCACATCAATTAGATATCTAGATTAGCATAGCTACATAGGATTAGAACTAGAAGGAGTTAATCTTCGATTGGTTTCCGGATCTGTCAGGAGGATTATTGGTAATTCTCTAATTGTGCTTCTAATTGGTTTCTAATTATCTTTGTTCTTCAATATTATGAATATGACTTTGTTCTACTTCAATACATTGCTTATGACTTTGCTCTACTTGCTTATATTCAAGATTATATTGTTCTTAGTTTATCATAGTTATGTACTTGGCTTAGTTAGATTGGATCTATATACATGCTTAGGATCGTATAGCGTTTATCCATCGGATCCATGGGTAAATGATAGATATTGTGTAGGCGTGGTGCTTATATCGTATTTATCTGCGATTGTACCCAATATGCCAGATCGTGGGGTGGTTCGTGATAGTGACAGCTTCATTGATTCTTATATAGTCCCCCTCTCGTGTATTGGGCTGGTAGAGCAACATTATTACAGGGGAGTGATTGCTATGTTTCTCATATTCCTTGCTAATATCACTATGCATGGGCGTAGTCTTGTCTCGCAATGATTGCTAAGTATGCTTGCACTAACTATGATATGCTAGACTATATAGTTGAGAATAACTTAGGGAATATTCTTGTAGTTCGTTCTAATACCATGCTAATGACTTTCTAGAGTATCTAATTGAGGTGCTTATCATATTTATTATGTGGCTAGATCAGATTAATTTTCCCAGTGGTAAAAATATAAATAACGATACCTGGAATACTTCCCGGTTAAAATGCTACATCGGTATTAATCTGTGCGCTTGCAGATCCAATTCATTATTTATTTAGAAGAGCAATTGCATATTTCAATGTCGCGTCTCTTATATCATGCTGGGGATGACAACTTGGCTTAAGTGGTGTGAGGGATAGGTTTGGCATTTTTAGCACCGTTACTAGATTTAGAGAACTTAGTCTACTTTTGGTAATGATGTTAAGAATACCCAACAAGCATTTTTGGCGCCGTTGCCGGGGAAGGTTGATTACTAATCAAGAATGGAATAAAAAGATTTTGAGTTATCATTCGCATCACTAATATGATTGAGCTTATCTATTCTCTCATACAGTTTTACCTCGATATTTTTCTATTTTATCTTATGCAGGGGAATGTATGAATAGAAGACATCTTCCAGGAAATTTTGTTGACAATCCCGAAGCATTATTCAAGAAGACGAGAGCCAAGCTAAAGAAATCATCAACACTTCAGCAAGAAGCTTCATCCAATCAAGAAGATCACCGGAACTTGTCTTCAGAGTTCGAAGCCATGGCGAACAAATCAATCCGCGAGTTCTCAGCTCCCACTACGGACAACATCCGCACTGGACCTGCTGCAGAGATCGATGGCAACTTTGAGCTCAAGCCTGGACTTATCAACATGGTGCAATCCAACCAGTTCTGTGGGAAGGCACACGAAGACGCTAGTGCTCATTTACAACACTTCCTGGAGATTTGCAACACATTCACCATAGCAGGAGTTTCCAGAGACGCTATACTACTTCGCCTCTTCCCATTCTCACTGTTAGGAAGAGCGAAGCAGTGGTTCTACGCTACAAAGGAGAAGAATACTACGTGGGCACTCTGCTCAACAAACTTCCTGGCTAAGTTCTTTCCCATGGGCAAGACCAATGCTCTCCGTGGGAAGATTACAAGTTTTCAGCAACAAAATGATGAATCTGTTCCAGAAGCATGGGAGCGCTTTCAAGACTACATCCTAGAATGTCCCCATCATGGAATGGAGAGTTGGCTACTGATGCAGACATTCTATCATGGGCTCAGCAACAGTGCCCGAGAGACCATGGATGCTGCAGCTGGAGGAGCATTCTTATCACTTACTATACCACAAGCCACAGCTCTTGTGGAGAAGATGGCGTCCAACCAAAGCTGGAATGAAGAGAGGACCCAGACACGCAAGAGAGGTGGAGGTATGCATCAGCTGAAGGAGGTAGACATGCTATCTGCAAAGCTAGACCTGCTCATGAAGAAGCTCGACGATAGAGCTAGAGACAAGAAAGAAGTTATGCACATCTACGACTCTCACATGACTTGTGAGGAGTGTGGAGACACTGGACACTCAAGCAACCACTGCCCTGAGATGCTTGAGGATGTGAACTACATCAATAACAACAACAACAACTACTACAACCGTCCTCAACAAAATCAAGGTTGGAATCAAGAGAGGCCTAACTACTCAGGTAATTATCAAGGTAACAATTCTTACAACAATAATAATAATTTTCCACCTTTGAGAGAGTTAGTGTCTAATCAAGGAAAGCTACTGGATAACCTGTCTAAGAAATTGGCATCAAATGATAAAATGCTAGAAAATATAAATAATAGAATGGATAATTTCTCTACTGCCATCAAGAATCAAATTAGCTTTAATAAAATGATTGAATCTCAGTTAAATCAAATAGTTGCTGCTGTTCCTACTACTAACCCCGGTATACCATCACAACCGGAAGGATTAGAATCTGCAAATCTTGTAGACGTGTTTGATGCAGGTAATTGGAGTAACCCCATCACTGAATTTTCTACTGACCGTCTGCCGGTCAAGAGAGGCGATCCAGGACGCCCCGTCATCCCGATCTCCATCGGCATGGTGGACGTTCCAGAAGCACTCTATGACTTTGGCTCTAGCGTCAACATTATACCCAGGGTACTCTATGAGAAATTCTTTACATATCCTTTATTAGAAACAACCATGTGTTTGCAGTTTGCAGATCAGATGATAACTTTTCCAAAAGGAATAGTGAGGAACCTTTGTGTCCGAGTTGGTACCTTGTATGCCCCAGCAGACTTCGTAGTGGTAGAGACCGGAAATGATGAGAGAGCACCTATCATCCTAGGAAGGCCATTTTTGAACACCACGGGAGCTATCATCTACGCTAGTGCTGCCAAGATCAGTTTCTACGTCAAAGGGAAGAAGGAGATATTTTTCTTCAAGAACAAGACTACACAAATTCCAGATCAATCCAGACGTGAATCAAGGAAGAGGACCAACAGGAGAAACAGGAACAAGCAAGTGTGGACCGAGTCAGCTAAGATGGTCACTGTAGTCCATGGAGGCCAAGATCACCAACTTAAGTCACCGTTTTTGACCAAGAAGGACGACCCAGGAATGCCAAGCATCTACTGCTCCATAAATGGATATAACTTCTACAAGACGATTTGCGACACCGGATCGGGCGTCAACATAATGGCCGCAGTCACTTATCGGCTCTTGTTCGGGACCATGCCACTAAGACCAACATACATTCAGCTCCAGATGGCAGATCAAACATTTCGAGAAGTTCAAGGAATAGTATATGATGTCCCAGTCAAAATAGACGATCACCTTGTCTACACAGACTTTCAAGTTGTTGACATGGGAGAAGACGAGTATGATCCACCCATCATCCTTGGAAGACCGTTCCTCAGCACCGTTAAAGCAATTATCTACATTGGAACCGGAGAAGTCCATATGCACTTCCCCTCAGAGAAGGTACGCCGTTATTTTACTGACCCTAACTATATCATTGAAGAATCTAAGCAGGTAAGGAAAAGACGCAACCGCAACCAGAGGAGGCAGATCATCAAGGACGGATGGGCAGACTATGAAGGAGAAGTTGTAAGGTCAGAAGACGTAGAGTTTAAACAGAATTATCCAGAGGAGATTGAAGCACCGAGTCAGGTATGGAAAATGAAGATAACTATACATGAAGAGGAGGCGCTGCCGGAAGTACCGACTACGCCACCCAACGAACCTCAGGACGATTAAGAAAATGGAGAGTCCCGTTCGGAGGACTTAAAAACACCGAACGCCCTGCCAAGAGGTAAACTTGGTAGTTACCCTTTCCCTTTCAATTATTTCAATTATTTCAAATAGTTTACTTAGTTAATTATGTTCGTGCTATCCTAAAAAGAAAATAAAAATGTAAAAAACAGTAAGCCCCATATGAGTAGACGAGTGGCATAAAACCCATAAGTACATTCACTGTGGTGACATAAAAATAAAATAAATATTTTTTCTGCTTTATAAAAATAAAAATATAAAAACAGGGAGTAACAATTATTAAGGAGTCTCAACATGATAAAGGCTAGATATTTATGCTAACACTTAATCAAGTTCCACAAGCTTTGTTGTCTATTTGAGCTCCACAGAATATCAAGAAGACTAGCAGACGGAGGACATTCTAATCGCTGTCAGAATGCTGCTGACTTTCAACTACACCTCTGCCACCTGCTAGCTACATCAAGAGAAATTACGTCAAAATTCAGCTTGGGGGAGAGCACCCCCATTTACCTCGATAAGTATTTCTATCTATTTTTATACTTATATTATTTTAGAATATTAAAATACACATAAACTATGGGCAAACCAAATAAAAATTTTGTGCTTATATACTTTTGCTTAGTGTGTTTAATAAATAAATAAAGTGGCTATGCTAATCTGTATCTAAACAAAAACTTAAGCATGGATATGATGAATAGTTGCTCTGCCTAATTTGCACATTCTAAGTTCTCTCTCAAGTTTAGATATAACTGTTATAATTTAAAGCTTGCCCTAGACCTAAACTTGTGGGATGAAAACTTGATCTGAAGTCTAAGTTGTTAACGGATACGATATGGGAAGGTTGAGCTGCTGTTTATCTGTTCCTAGAGATGCTAGAATTCTGGAGAATTTTATCTTTGAAAATCTTTAAAATGTTGCATGATGAATTCCTGTATGATGAGAGCTTAAATTCCTACCACAGCCATATATACATGCTTGCTAGACTTTGAGCCACACATTTATTATTTACTGCTTATGAGCATTGAGTGTGGTCAAGCTGTGTAGGCCCTTAGGAGCTTGTCATGTGGTTAAATCAAGATTTCACTTGCACGTTCACTCATATATGCTACTTCTACTCCAGAAGTACCATCCACATATATCCATCCATTTCCATCTCGAGAATCACCCAAAAATATTCTGCTCCTAATCCGGGAGAGAATAACCAAAAATATTTCTGTTTCCCCTTGTGAAATAAATGCTCAAGTTATCTTGTTACTACCACTTGCTATATTATCTCAAGAGATGAGTGCTCTAAAAAAAAGAGAAGAAAATAAAAAAATATACGAGGAAATAAAAAGGAGCAAGTGCTCGAAACCTCGAAAGAAAAGAAAGAGTGAGACGAGAGGTAAAAATGGACAAGTGTCCGACAGTAGAATTAGGGGTGCAAGATACCCACCTGAGAGACAAGAAAAAGAAGAGCATCTCATTCTCCTCATAAAGTTTCAAAAGCAAGGAAGGTATGTATCCCCTCAAAAGAGCAAAGTAGAATTAGACTTCCACCACCATTGTTTTCACCATTGTTATCACCATCATCACCATACACCATTCATTCGCCACACATGCACATCTTGATTGGCTTATTGATTTGTTTCTTTGGATCTATGGTTTGACTATGCAATAAATGTCTTGTGAGTATGTATACTTTATCTCCCACCTATGAGCTCCAAATATTAAAGCCTTATTAGAGTAGGGTGAGAGAGAAGGCAATGTCACTATGCCTTATACCACAAATACTACATATCTTGAGAGAAGGCATATACTATCAATGCCTTGGTAAGGATCCAAAAATACCACAAAAGAGAGATCTGAGAGAATCATACAAGGAATCTCTGAGTTTTATTTGAAAATCTGCAAAAACCCCAGAGCTATAGCTGATCAAGAATAAGAGACATGGCACTTGGCTAGACTGTTCTATCTTTTAACCACTCAAGACGGAAGTGACAGTTACAAGTCCCATGGTGTAGGTAAAGTAAGTAAGTTTTAAGTCTTGACAGTTTACTCTAACTCAGAGATGAGATCTTATTTAAAAAGCATGTGTACCGTCAATTTTTAAAGATATTGCAACTACTTATGATCCATTGCTGAGTCTATCCTTGCTCAGAGACGAGCAAGAGGTAAGCTTGGGGGAGTTTGTTGACGGTCCTTAAGTATCAAATTTAATTATCAAATAAATAAAGAAAAGGATCCAAATGAAATCAAGATCCAGACTTAGGGTTTTATCTGACAGAATTCCACGAGTTTTGGTGTTTGTCTATTTCTGCAGGGGGTTATCAGGAAATATGGAAGAAAGGCCCACATGTCAGGATTACGTAAAGGTATTAACGTGCTGCGCAATTATCTTACATCTAGAAGACTCCAGAAGCCACGAGACCGAAGCGGAGGCGAAACGGGGCCAGACCCTGGGCGGCCGCCCAGTTGGTCAGGGCGCCCGCCCACCTCCTGAGTCCAATCAGGACTCTGCTTTGCGGGAGATCTCCACCGACCTAAAGGATGAATCTAAACCATACAATCTATGTCGGTTTGATCCAAGGGCCCATATTCACTTGAAGGGACTATAAAACCAGACCCCCTGGCCCCTGGAGGAGAGAGCCTCTCAACCCTAATTCATTGTTCCATCAAGGGAGAAGAAGCCTCTGATCAAGATTAGAGCCACCACATCAATTAGATATCTAGATTAGCATAGCTACATAGGATTAGAACTAGAAGGAGTCAATCTTCGATTGGTTTCCGGATCTGTGAGGAGGATTCTTGGTAATTCTCTAATTGTGCTTCTAATTGGTTTCTAATTATCTTTGTTCTTCAATATTATGAATATGACTTTGTTCTACTTCAATATATTGCTTATGACTTTGCTCTACTTGTTTATATTCAAGATTATATTGTTCTTAGTTTATCATAGTTATGTACTTGGCTTAGTTAGATTGGATCTATATACATGCTTAGGATCGTATAGCGTTTATCCATCGGATCCATGGGTAAATGATAGATATTGTGTAGGCGTGGTGCTTATACCGTATTTATCTGCGATTGTACCCAATATGCCAGATCGTGGGGTGGTTCGTGATAGTGACAGCTTCATTGATTCTTATATAGTCCCCCTCTCGTGTATTGGGCTGGCAGAGCAACATTATTACAGGGGAGTGATTGCTATGTTTCTCATATTCCTTGCTAATATCACTATGCATGGGCGTAGTCTTGTCTCGCAATGATTGCTAAGTATGCTTGCACTAACTATGATATGCTAGACTATATAGTTGAGAATAACTTAGGGAATATTCTTTTAGTTCGTTCTAATACCATGCTAATGACTTTCTAGAGTATCTAATTGAGGTGCTTATCATATTTATTATGTGGCTAGATCAGATTAATTATCTTTGTCACTATTATTATTTCATATATCCTTTATGTGACACTTATCCCTGTATGAAGAGTTAGATATAATGTTCTCAATTATACATGCAATGATAGATGCTCAATCTCATATTCTATTCTGTAATCATTAGTGATGATTGCTAATCACTTCCCAGTGGTAAAAATATAAATAACGATACCGGGAATACTTCCCGGTTAAAATGCTACATCGGTATTAATCTGTGCGCTTGCAGATCCAATTCATTATTTATTTAGAAGAGCAATTGCATATTTCAATACCGCGTCTCTTATATCATGCTGGGGATGACAACTTGGCTTAAGTGGTGTGAGGGATAGGTTTGGCATTTTTGGCACCGTTACTAGATTTAGAGAACTTAGTCTACTTTTGGTAATGATGTTAAGAATACCCAACACCAACCACATGGCTTATGACCACAAGCATATTATAATACAACCAGAACACCAGATGGAAACTTCCAAACATTTACTTAACAAGGCATTTATTAATTAATTCTAGAAAGAAACATAATTACAAGATGCCTAGTCAAAGTGCTCAGAAAAATCTACAAAAATTACAGAAGCACAAGGATAGCATCAAAGCATCATTATAAAAATTTCAGGTCAATTGCACATACCAAATTAAAGATATGTATTTAACATGTAACTAGGTGCTTATTTCATAAATTGGAAAACATGACTTATATGGTGTCAAACAACAGATTTCAGATTATTTATATCTTAGGAATACCATAAACATGTTTACTACCAAAGTAGAACACCAGCATAAGCACCAATTATTTTATATGATTTAATTAAAGAAACAAGCCACATTTCAATCATAAAATATATATCAAATCTGCAGTACTCCAAGAATCATGAAATATTTACCAAAGCACTCTAATACCAAACAGAGACTACCATAAAATTTTTAGGGCAAACTAAGCAGTAAAACAAGAGATATGAATTTATCCATGAATAACAAGATTAAATACTTAATAAATATTTTCCCAGAAAACATGGTTCAATTTATATTTTTATTAAAAACTAGCCATCTCAAGGAATGCCACAAAATTTGTTTCACAATTTTTGGATCTCAGAAACAGGAGATATGATTTTTGCAAGAAAGCTAAAAATCGGGATTTTGAATAAAAGAAAAGGAGGGAAAGAGGAGACACTGACAGTGGACCCCATCTGTCAGGTCCTTCTTCCACGCGGCCGAGGCGACGTTCGCCGGCGATTTCTCCGCGACGGCGAGGTCTCCGGCCAAACCAGGGGCATCAGCGTGATCCCCAAACCCTAGCGACTCGATTGACCCCCTTTTTCCCACGGCGGAGCCACCGGAAGGGGCTCACCGTCGACGATGGCGGCTCGGCGGAGGTGCTCAGGCCGGTACAGCACAACCTAAGGCCTTCTACAGCACCAGCGGACTACGGCGAAGCTTCCTAGGTACGCAGCTTGGCTTGGATCCTCGTGAAACACGCTGGCCACGAGAGCACCCATCTCCGGCGGAAGCACGGCGGCGCTGCGCACCGTGTCCGGCGACGGAGAGTTCGGTAGAGCGTCCACCAAGTGGCGCAAAAGCTCGCTAAGGACCTAAGCTACCTCTAGAACCTAACCAGAGACGACGAGAGGCTTCACAGAGCTCAGCATTGAGTTCGCCGGAGAAGAAGGTCACGGCGACCCGATTTGGGGAAAGAAGGAAATGTCGGCTCACCGGTGGGTTTCTCGGCGAGTTAGAGGGTGGAGATTGGAGAGCGGTTCACGGCGGAGCTTTGGGCGAAGTTTGGTGAGCAATGGCGCAGCAGGGAATGCGCGCGAGCTCGTCGGAGTTCGCTCACGACGGAGAGCTCACGGCGGCCGCGTTTCGGGCGAGAGGGGCGAGACAGAGCGAAGTGAACGCGTCCACTCTGCGCGGGGCGTCGCCGTGGACGTCATGCGCGCGCTGGGAGCTGACGAGCGGGGCCATCGGTGGCGTACGGGTGACATCTGGCGGACAGATGGCGCTCTGGCCATCCACGACGGCGAGCTCGGCCTCGATTCAGAAGGAACGATGACAGTCTGACAGAGCAACTTCACCGATGATTATCTCCCAAACCAGCCCAAGTTAGAAGATGATGCAGTTGACAAAGTTGGAGTTCCAAACGAGTTCTACAACTTTGTCAACTGGAGCAAAGGCCAGATCGGCCGGGATTGAGAGATATAGAGTTTTCAAAATCGATCGAGCAAACTGGTTTCGTTCCAAGACTTAGAAAATTTTCTAAGTGTTGGAAACAGCCCCAAATCTGCCTTGTGAGTCACTTTTGAGCTATTTGTGATCATTTTCATGAGATGGCCATAAAACAACTTTTGTTCCTTATAAAATTTGCTACAACTTTACTGTAGGAAGTTTTGACATGCAAACATTTTATGAAACACTTTTTAAAAGCCTAAGCAAAAGAGGTTTCTAGGGTCTATTTTCATAGGTAGGACTTAAGGGCATATTTTGGAGAAGTGATCAACATGAACATTGTTCCCAAGGTTAATTTAAGCATAGATAAACTAATTACCAAAGCATTGAACACAAACACAAGCATGGTTCACTCAAACATAAGCATAGGAAGCCTATTTAAGCAATTTAAAACACATTTTTGCATAGAATGACATGGCTCAAGATAGATGATGATCATTGATGCTTTGAATAGATGATGATGCTCATGCTATGCACATGATCAATGCAACCATAACACTGGGGTGTTACATAGGTTGCATGGTAGAAATGCTTGTGAGCCATTGCCTTGTTGCAACCTATAACCCTCGCACACCCGCTGTCAGGTTAGATGCTTGCATACTACTTGCTACTGCTTCTACTACGCATTATATCTGTGATGTGATACATTGTGGAGGATTGGATGTGAGTGGATAAGGCACGTGGTGCCGATAACTGGTTAAGAAATGGATAATGGATTTGGGGAGATCTTGGCGTGTGTCTTGGGTGTGTGGTGAGGGTCGAGTCGACCGAGCAGGATCTACGACGAGTCTTGGGACAAGTCTTGCCGGGGGACGCTACCTGGGCATTCTCCATGAGAGATACCTATGGCGGGTACATGTGACAGGGAGAGGTCCTGGAGTGGAGTGTCTTCGTGGGACGAAGCACCGGGATGGGAGGTGCTGTTTAGCACGGGGTAGCCGGATGTCTCGTCGAGCGGAGCATCGGCTGACCCCTTGTGAAGATGTCCTGTTCGGTCACCCTAAGGACTGAGATGTTCTGAGAACCGGTTCGTAGGAAGCCTTGCACCCCACTCGCTCTTATGGGGAGGAGACAGATGTATGACCAGTTAGGGCGGTGCCACAACTACTAGGTTGTTGGTAGACAGTGTAGGGAGGTACGGGCATGAGGACCCACACCCTCCTAAGACAGCGTAGTGACCTTTGGGGCCCGGTACTACGCCTCACAGTCTCAGCGTACCGGTGGTACTCCGGTATGGTCCCAGTTCTGAGTGGTAGGGTGGCATCGTACTTAGTTAGAAGGCAGCCCAGCATCAGCCTAGGTGGGGCGCACCACCGATGATGGTGATCTTGTGGTTAGTGCAAACCTCTGCAGAGTTTCTGGTTGATCGATCGATACATATGCCGTTTACGGCTATGGACCTTTCCTATGTTTCCGCTTCACTTGACTAGAGAGAGGAGTCCTTTCTACCTTCCCCTGGGTTTGTGTTTGGATCCGGCGTTGGCCGTTGAGGCAAGGCACGAGCGGGAGTCGTACTTGCCGCGTAGAGAGTGAGAGTGTGGTGAGATGTGTGTGATGGGATGGATGGATGGATGTGTGGATGAGATGGATTAAAACTTGATGAATTATTATTATTAAATACTGATGAACTTGCATGGGAAAAACTACAGCCATATATATAGGCCTCTTGATCTACCCTTTGCATTCCACTTACCACAAAGCTTACGCAAAAGCATAGGGTGGGAGCCAGTGGCCAGTACAAATCGTACTGAAAATTGTTTAGCAGGTGTGGAACGTGGTCTATGACGATAACTACGGTGAATAGAAGGATTAGGTGGTCTCGTTCCTGCGCTCAAGTTGGTTCGGAGATGAAGGCTACGCCCGCTAATAAACTACGTCGACTCTGATGATTGCCCGTGAAGGAGGAGCCTTCACCGCTAACGCTCTACATCGACTCTGATAAAGACCCGTGTGTGTTTCCGCTAGAAAGACGATGTAATAGGCTTGTTGACCAAGAGTTGTAAAGTAAATGTGTTGTAATTTTGTTTCTAACGATGTATGACTATGATAACAGCTGATATATGATAATGGGATGGTTCAATTTTTGAATTATCACATTATAATTCGAATCCGTGGATTTTTCCGTTTTTGGAAAAATCTAGGTCGTTTCAGTTGGTATCAGAGCCATACTTGACCCTAGGACGAGACCCTTAGGACCAAACACTAGTTTAGAAGCCAAACATTCTATCTTTTGTAGAGTTATAGATGCTAACACTTGTTTCTCCCTCTGCCTTGAATTCTGTTGCTAACTGACCTCCCTGTTTCATAAAGTTGACCGTTGGAATCTTTTCCCATACCCGCCCACGCTAGATCGATAGTCGTGTGAGACTTTGAAGGTCTGAGAGTCGCCTCAAGTCAACACTATGCATTAGGAGTGGTAATGCTGTTTGAGTGATTGGATCTTATGTTGTTGCATTTCTTCTGCTTCTTGTTGTCTGAGTGTAGGTCATAGAACTTGTTTTATGCGGGAAAGACTCTGGGTCCCATCCAATCTAGCTGGCAAAACCTAAGACTGTCCCGAGACTAGATAAGTGACCCTGGCTAACAGAGCCGAAAAAGCTGATGCATCATGTCTTGCCCATCTATTTCAAAAACTGTTTTTGGCTTCCAACTAAACTTGTCTTCAAAATTGCCCCTTGGGTTGAAAAATTTTCCCTCCTTTTGGTTAAAATATTTTTCCCCCTTTTTTTTACAAAAGCATCTCTATTTCAAATGGAAAAGTGTTTCAAAACTCTCCCAATATCTTCCCTTTTCACAAAGAAAGCAATTTTAACCCCTTTCTCAACTCAATTTTATTCAAAAGTTATTTATGAAACGATTTAAAAACAAGTCATCTAGAAAAAGGTATGACAAAACCTCTTATGAAAAACAAAAGTTTTGCCTTCAATCAACAAAGTGATTTTCAAACCAAAGATCCTTGGCTCAGTTTCGTTTTTAAAGGTCTTTGATTTACCTCGAGAGCCAAATTCCTTTTAAAAATCAACCTTGTCTTAAAAGAAAAATGAATTGCCAGTGATTTATTAAACAAAAACCATTGCGAAAAGATTTTCATTTGCGGCCTTTCAAAAAATTTAAAAACAAGATTTGGTTGTGAAGGCTTTAACTTTAAAAATGAGGAAAGATTTCTAATCGTTTTCAAAACTAGTTTGTTTGACTCTAATAAAAAGGGTGCAGTACCTTGTTTTAAAGAAAATAATAATAATAAAATAAAAGAATTTTAAAATCTCTTGATTTGAAATCTTTTATAACAAAACCTTCAAAATATTTGGTTTTCAAAACTTGCATTGAATTCAACCCTCTTCAAAAGCTCTCTTCATTTTGAAGTCTCAAAAAAAAAAACTTGACTTTGTCAAAGCACTTTCACTCTATTTTCGAAACCTATTTCCGAAAAGCCTTCCTTTCAAAAGATTTTGCAAAGAGTGATGCATGAAAAATAGCTGGTGAAAGGCAATAACCCTAGCTGACTTGAGCCTGCCCTACCCTTTGTTGACCGGGCGCCAGTCCTTGGAAGAGTATCAAGCAAGTGAGCAATAAGGTTTGAACACGATGATCTCGACCAACTAACAATAGTCTTAACTTGAGAGCCAGATGTTCATAAACCCGGTGCGATTCTTGGATACCCCATCGCCTCGGTGTAAGAAACTGGATACCCAACACGAGCGAGTGAGCCTTAGATACACTGACTCACTCCTATTTTGGAAAAGGTTTGTGGAGCGACCATACTAGAAGCAAAACAACTCAGAAGAAAGAAAACCTTCGGGAACAACACCCTCGTTTCTTCACCGACCGAGCAATGCCTAAATCTCGGGGACGAGATTCATGTAAGGAGGGTGGTCTGTAACATCCTAGATTTTTACGAAAACAAAAAAATACGAGCTTTTTAAAATTTTTCCTGTAATCGTGTGAAGCATATAGTTTTTAGGTTTAATTCGATCCTAACCTGCTAACAAATCGTAGCATACATGTAGATTTGTTTGTAGACGAGTGCTCTTATTCGTGAGTCGTCTTGAGTTGGGTCATGTTTAGGGTTTTGAGTTTCTTTTGGAGTGCACAAGTCCGTAGCAGAGTTTTCTCGAATCTTCGCTGAGCCTATCTCCCAGGCAAAGTAGATCCCTTCTCAACGTCTTTGAAATCTTTCCGAACTCTCCTCGAAGTTCCCTTCTCAAACCTCCCTTCCTCTTTGATCTCGTCTCCAAATTCCATTGGATTTTATCCGATCTCTTCCTGAATCTTTCTCCAATTCTTTTGTTTTCATTCCATTGTGGTTAATCAAAAATGGGAAATCCTATTTTAATCTCGTGGGCCGAATCCCCTTCTTCTCTCCATTCTTTCTCTTCCTGCTGGCCCAACCCGCGCGCGTGGCCCAGATCTCCCCGCGCGGCCCAACTACCTGCCCCGGCCCAACTCGCGCGCGACCCAGCTGGCCATCTCGGCCCAGCCGAGCCGCGCCCCTCCCCTGCCCTAGGCGCGTCCCCGCTCCCAGACGCTGCCGCCACCCTGGGGTGGACAAGCACCCGCGCGCGCCCCAGCCCTAGAGAGCAGCCGCCGCCGCTGCTGCCTGATGCCGCGATCCGCGCCGCGTGTCCCACTCGCGGCACGGACGCGGAGGATGGCCGCAGCATCCCAAACCCTAGCCCACGCCCCTATAAAGGACGAGCCCCGCGCGCGCCCCTGCTCCTTCCCAACCGCCGCCACCGGCATCCCCAGCAGAGCCGCTCGCCGACCTCGCCGTCGAAGCCGCGGACGCCATCTCGCCGACCGCTTCGCCGTCGCTCTGCCCTCGCGACGTCGCCTAAAGACGATGTAATAGGCTTGTTGACCAAGAGTTGTAAAGTAAATGTGTTGTAATTTTGTTTCTAACGATGTATGACTATGATAACAGCTGATATATGATAATGGGATGGTTCAATTTTTGAATTATCACATTATAATTCGAATCCGTGGATTTTTCCCTTTTTGGAAAAATCTAGGTCGTTTCAATTCCGTAGCCGACCACTTATCTAGGCTTCAATATAAGACAACACATGATGAGCTTCCCATAAATGACTACCTAAGGGATGACACCCAACTTAAGATAACACATGCAGATCCATGGTACGCAGACATCATAAACTTTATAGTAAAAGGCTATGTCCCACCTGGTGCAAACAAAAGGAAGTTGCTTCATGATAGTCGTTTCCAACTTTGGGATGAGCCATATCTTTTCCGAGTCTGTGCTGATGGACTCTTGAGAAGGTGTGTTCCTATGGCTGAGGCTACTCAAATTATGGAAAGATATCATGCCTCGCCATATGGATGACACTATGGAGCATTCCGGACACATGCTAAAATTTGGCAAAGTGGTTTTTTGTGGCCAACGATGTATGAACATACAAAGGACTTTGTCAAGAGATGCCACCGATGTCAAAAACATGGGAATATCAACTCACGAAATGAAATGCCTCTCACAAATAATCTTCAAGTAGAACTTTTCGATGTATGGGGCATTGATTTCATGGGGCCATTCCCTATGTTCGGGAATTGCGAGTATATCTTAGTAGCTGTGGACTACGTGTCCAAATGGGTAGAAGCCCTACCTTGTCGATCAGCTGATTCAAAACATGCCAAGAGAATGTTCCATGAAGTAATCTTTCCTCGCTTTGGTATACCCCGGATAGTTATAAGCGATGGAGGTTCCCACTTCATCGACAAAATCTTCCGGAAGTACCTAGCCGATCATGGAGTGCGACACAACGTCGCAACACCATACCATCCTCAGACTAGCGGTCAAGCCAAAACATCTAACAAACAAATCAAAAATATTTTACAAAAGACCGTAGATGAGATGGGTAAGGGGTGGAAGGACAAACTTCCTGATGCACTTTGGGCATATAGAACTGCATTCAAAACACCCATAGGCATGTCACCTTATCAATTTGTATATGGAAAAACTTGTCACTTGCCTGTGGAAGTAGAGTTTAAGGCTCATTGGGCACTCAAGAAATGGAACATGGATCTCCACCTCGCTAGCGAGAATCGTCTGATGCAACTATCTGAGCTAGAAGAATGGAGAGAGAAAGCCTACCACAATTCAAGGATCTATAAAGAGAGAACAAAACGATGGCATGATAAGAGAATCAAGCACAAGGAGTTTAAGCCTGGAGATAAGGTTCTACTATTCAATTCAAGAGTTAAGCTCTTTGGGCATGGTAAGCTACGAAGTAAGTGGGATGGACCATACAAGGTTATTGACACTTCAACTCATGGAGCCATTACCATCCAAGACGACATAGGTAACACTTTTAAGGTAAATGGTCAACGCTTGAAAATCTATCTCGAGCCACAAAACAACCTGGTAGAGGAACCTAATGTGATTGAGTTCATAGAATTCTCACATTAAGCTTCCATAAGCTCTAGACAATTACTTAACCCTTAACATGCTCCACAAGTTTTGTTGTCTATTTGGGTTGTGCAGGATTTTGAGGCTTAAGAAGAGTGAGACCAAACATGCAGGCTACAAGAGTGAACGACTATGTCAACATCCAGCTTGGGGGTGGCACCCCCACGTGTATCTAGATAAGTATTACTTTTCTTTCTTGGTTTTATTTACTAGTATTCGGAAATAAAAAAATGCATAACCATTAAACCAAACAAAGTTTTTCTTTTGAGTAATATACAATAGTTTTGTGTAATCCTAAGTTTTAAATAAAATAAAAAGAAAGTTTGATTCAAGTCTAGGTAATTGACAAACATGATATGAGAAGGTCTGAGCTACTATTTAACTTGTTCCAAGTTTTGCTAGAGTTCTGGAGATTTTATCTTTTGAAAATCTAAAAATTCATAAAAAATATATATATATGAGATCATAATACCTAGAGTCTTATAAGATATAAATATTAAAACTGTGGGCGCTTGCTTTGTTCAAGCCATTGTTAATTCGTAGTTTTGGTTGAGAGAATTATCATGCTCCCAAGATCAAGATCTTTTTAAAAATATAAAAGATTCACTCTTCCGAAGTATTATTGCGTTAGAGGCATGGGACTATGCAAAAATTTGATTCAAAAAAAAGAGAGTGAGACGAGAGGTAAAAATGGACAAGTGTCCGAAGTAGAATTAGGGGTACAAAGATACCCACCTGAGTGGAAAAAATGGACATGTGTCCGACAGTAGAATTAGGGGTACTTGCTGCCCACATGAAAAAAAAGAGACTGAAAAAAAAAGAGAAAAAAATGATAGCCCATGGTCCCTCTAATAAGCAATATGCCAGTAAGAGATGACAAACTTTTCAAAAAGGTCAAAGGTCTTGATCTAGGAGTATGACATTCCTCTCCCTTGCTCCGAGCGTTGACATAGCAAAATGCGAAGTAAGTATGCTAAAACTTTTAAAGCTCTACTTATATATCTTTCGAGAAGAAGGCAAATGCCTCAGTTTTATTTTGTAGACTTATAAAAAACTCTAGAACAAAGGTAAGACAGAAGAACTTGAAACAAAGTGCTTGACTTGATCATTTTGTTTTTCAATCACTTAAGACCTTAGTGATAACTTAAAAACCCTGTAGTAAGAGGCATAAAAGTAACCCCTGTTTTCTTGCTAATTTTAGCTTTGCTCAGGGACGAGCAAAGGTTAAGCTTGGGGGAGCTTTTTGACGGTCCTTAATGCTCACATTTAACCATCGACTAATCATGGAAAAGGACTTATATGCAACCAACACCTAGACTTAGGGTTTTATCTGATAGAATTCCACGAGTTTTGGTGTTTGTCTATTTCTGCAGGGGGTTATCAGGAAATATGAAAGAAAGGCCCACACGTCGGGTTTACATAGAGATATTAACGTGCCGCGCAATTTTCTACCATCTAGAAGAGTCCAGAAGCCACGAGAGCGAACGGGAGACGTGAATGAGCCGGGCACTGGGCGCTCGCCCTCCCCCCTGAACCAATTAGGGCGAAGCTTGGGGATCATGCTCCACCGACCTAATACTTCAAGGAAAACCACACGATCAATGTCGGTTTGATCCGACGGCCCAGATTCATCTGAAAAGACTATATAAGCAAGGCCCCCTGGCCCGTGGAGATCATACCTCTTCTACAGAATCAAAGCTAGGGTTTCAATTCTTCATCCAAGTAGAGAGGATCCCTCTAGTTCTTCTAGTTCTACCTCTAGTTCATTTAGATCTAGTTCTAGTTCATCTAGTTATAATTCTAGTTCCTCTAGTTCTAGTTCTAGTTAGTTCTAGTTGTAATCTAGAAAATAGGGAGAGAGAAGAGGAGAGCGGAGGAGGAGCCGGATCTGTCGGATCTTCCTCAACATTGTACTTTTGCAGCAACTGGTTCGTTCTTCATCTTTCTCCAGGTTCTTCAATTCATAATCCTGAGTTCTTTAATTACTTTTATTTACATTCAAGTTATTTATTGGATTCCCGCTTGCATCAAGTGCTCTAATCTTTGCAACATTAGAGTAGTAATTAATAGATTAGACGTGGTGTTTAGTCTTGCAATTACCTAGAATTGCACCCAATCCTGCGGATTGTTGTGGTAGCCTTAGGGTAGTGACAGCCCTAACGGTCGACGTATTCCACCTCGTTCGGATCGGTGTTTGTAGGACCGTAGTCAGAGCTTCCTAGCCCCCTTCTCATCTCTTTCTGTGGTTAGTGCTCTGATGTCCCGATATAGATAATCTTGAAGTAATTCTTGATTCTTAGATCAACTAGAGAACTCTCAGGAAACTTCATCTCTTCCCACCAAAAATAATTATATAGTTATCCTTGGGCGATCTTGAATCTTAATTAGTACACTCACGTTCCCTGTGGAAAATCGATACTCTAGAATACTCCTGGGTGAAGGCTACATCGGTATCCGTGCGCTTGCGGATTTTTCTGTTTGCGTTTAAAATACCCAACACCTAGGAAAGGAACTTTCTTCAACCAGAACTCACACTTGCTGAACTTTGCATATAACTGATGCTCTCGCAGTCGTGTTAGCATGACTCTCAGATGCTCGGCGTGATCTTGCTCATTTTCTGAATAAACCAGAATATCATCGATAAACACCACAACAAACTTATCTAATTCTGGCATAAAGACCGAATTCATCAGATACATGAAGTATGCAGGAGCATTCGTCAACCCAAAGGACATGACAAGATACTCATACAACCCATATCTGGTGGAAAAAGCAGTCTTCGGGATATCTTGCGGACGGATCTTGATTTGGTGATACCCGGACCTCAAATCTATCTTGGAAAATACTTTTGCCTGTGACAACTGATCAAACAAAATATCAATCCTTGGCAATGGATACTTATTCTTGATTGTTACCGCATTGAGTGGACGATAGTCCACGCACATGCGCAACGATTGATCCTTCTTTTTCACAAACAACGCCGGACAACCCCATTCTGACGAACCTGGCCGGATGAACCCTTTATCTAACAATTCCTTCAGTTGATTCTTCAACTCAGCGAGTTTGTTTGGCGGCATCTGGTACGGCCTTCTAGATATCGGTGCTGTACCCGGTATCAACTCTATTGCGAACTCTACTTCCCTATCTGGAGGAAGTCCTAGTAATTCCTCAGGAAAAACATCAGGGAACTCATACACTACTGGGATCTATGGTAGTGGAACCACGTGCGTAGCACAAGAGATGCTAGCAAAGTCAAGGCGACGGGGCAGAGGTACTTGGAAAGATCCACTGCCCTGAGGTTCTCTGAGCGATAACACCCTCTTCCCAGTATCTATAACAGCATTCCACTCTTTCATCCAGTTCATGCCCATGATAACATCCAAAACTAATCTAGGCATGACTACTAGATTTACTCGAAACACCCGGTCACTTATATCTAGGGTTGCCCCTCGGACCACTCTATTTGTCAACACATTTGCCCCTGTTGAACTGATATGAAAGCCATAACCCAGATCTGTAACTATTTGGTCATGCTTTTGAGCAAATGCTTGGCTCATGAATGAATGCGATAATCCAGAATCAAACAAAACAACTGTAAGATGTTGGTTGACAGAAAACATACCAGCTGTTACCGGTTCTCCTTCCGGGATCTCCCCTATCAAGGTATGGTGCACACGGGCTGGGTAGGTTGTCTGCTGCCTCTTGGGGTAGGGACATTCCTTCGCAAGGTGCCCCATCTTGTGGCAGTTTAGCACGGTCCCTTGGTCGCATTGTTGGCGGCAGGTGCTGCAGCTTGAATTGCCTTTGGCTTGGCAGGAGCTATCGCAACCTTGTACGGCTTCTGCTGTGTTGGATGCCCGGTGTTCCTTCTCTACGGCGGTCGGAACCTAGCACCTGGGGCAGGAGGACGATACTTCTGTCGCCCTGCCATTGGTGCCCTGGACTGAGATGACCCGGCTTGAAAAGCCCTCTTATGAGACTTGGATGCACTATAGTTGTTGTTATTGTTCTCCTGGGTCAGACAGTCACTGATGTAAGCATTGAAGGTAGCCCGGTTCCTGTACCCATGGTCTTCAGCATCTTTGGGCTCAAACCTCTCTGGAAACTAGCGATCTTCCTGGCCTCCGTGTTCACAAACTCAGGGGCGTAGCGAGCGAGATTGTTAAAAGCGTGTAGATACTCCTTTACCGACTTCGTTCCCTGAGACAGCCTCATGAACTCCCCAACCTTCATTTCAACCACGCCCGGAGGAATGTGATTTCCCTAGAAAGCGGTGGTGAAGCGGTTCCAGGTGATTGGGGTTCCCTCTGGGTAGGTGGTATGGTGATGGGACCACCAAATCCCACCAGGTCCTTGTAACTGATGCGCTGCATACTCAGCCTTAAGTTCTTCAGTCATCCGAAGAAGACGGGACTTTTGCTCCATGGTGTTAATCCACTCATCTGCCTTGAGCGGTTCCAAGGCCTCCTTGAAGACCGGTGGCTTGGTATCCATGAAGTCCTTGAAAGAGCTGTACTGATTAGCTTCACGACCGCCCTGATTATCCCCACGGCGGGTATTGTCAGCGATATTACGCAGGGCTTATTCCATGTTGCGCTGCATCTGCTCCATGTTGCGTTGGCTTCCTAGAAACTGCGCGAAAAACACGTCCGTAGTGTACGGAGGAGGCGGTGGTGGTGGCGGCGATGGTGCTCTGTCCTCATTCCGTCGAGCCCCACCTTCGGAGGTACCTGCTCCAAGACCGGGGTTGCTGTTACCCCCGCCACGTGTTTGCACCATCTGCATGCGTCAATGATAAGCAATCGTTAGGAGTTGTCATCAACGGTAGACATGTGTAGAATTATGCCGTACTGAAATTACTGAGGAAATAAATTCGCACAATAAACAGAGGCACAACAATTCATCATCCGCATACAACATCACTAGTAGATTACGTAACATTCAAGCAACAAGGTTCACATACATCCAAAATCGCCAGCATACATACACTGGACTTTCAGCGTCATCTCATAAAGTTTTACATAGCCCAGATCAAAAAGTACAAGACATGCCATGCAACATCAACTACAAAAGAAGAAGGACTAGCTCTAGAGCCCTAGCATCTACTCGCTATGGTCACTGTCCATGTCGGAGCCCTCCTTGTCCTCATCTCCACTAGCAGCTGCCTCTATCTCTGGATCCTCATCCATCTCATCCTCAGAGTCTAGCTCAGCTGCTCCAGACAGGGGGTGAGGGTGCAGCTGGTTATGCAGCTGGTGGATCTCCTCATGCAAGTTCTCATTGTACTCCTCAGCATTAGCTAGCTGCTGCTCAAGCTCTAGCTGTCGGGCCCTCAAGGTGTCCTCCTCGTGCCAGGCTTCATTCCTCTGACCAAGCACATGAACTAGCATGCGCTCGCAGTTCCTGTGAGCAGTAGTCACCCTGTCTCTCTGCTCCCTAACTGCAAGCAGGTCCTGACTTAGCTCACTGCTCTTTTGGACCGCCTGATCCCTCTCTCGAGTCACACGGGCCAACTCTGCCTGCAACCTCTCAACCTCAGTGTCGAACTCACGCTGCAGCTGGTGCTTCTCATCCTGGACTGTGAGAAGAGACCCGGACAAGCACCCGAAACAACTCTCAAGGCCCCCATAGGTCTTCATCAAGGCGTACATAGCACTCATAGCTGCGATGTCACTGTGCTGGTCCTCATCCGCACTCCTCTCTAGAGCATTCACCTCGGACTGATCCCACACCGAAGTGTAGGGGTCACCCTGGGGAAACACCCCAGCGAAGGTGTGGGCCAGCTCCTGTGGAAACCTCTCCATGAGGTCCCTCAGAACTGAGAAAGCTGCCCTGCTGGCACCGTGGAAAGGCGTGGTACCTCGGGACTCGTACACCCAGCCGCCCCAGGCGGGGTTACCTCCACTGGTAGGGACCACTGCCTCGATCCCCACCAGGGTCCCGTCATCAAGCTGCTCCTTGTCCCAATAGTAGCGAGGTTCCCTTCCTTCGGGATACCCCATCAAACTGAGCACCCTCCAAAGCAAGGTGGGCATCCCAAACTCCTCCAGGAACTTGCTCTTATGACGCGAGCTCCTGGCTGCCAACGGATGGCGAGGGGCCCGCCCACCGGTGGACTTGCGAGCGGTGAGCCTAGTGCGTGCCATCTGCTGCAAATGGAATACCTGGGGTACGATTGAGGATTATCTTTAATTATCTTACTTAGAATTGGGACAGGGTAAATTAAGGGGAGAAAGTAAGCAATGATATGAAATGAACATGATGCATGCACGGACTTACGATCTCACAAACTTAGAAACAAAGGTTAACACTAATCAGTATATGTGGTGGCACACAACGTTCTCTCATAACGTAACTAGCGTGCTAGGCGGGAACGTGGTTAGTGTACCTGCAGAAAACTCATTTCAGCCCAACCACAGTATGAACATGCAGAATAAGAATTTAAAGCTATACACCCCACATACACAGACACCCCGTCCATGCATATGACGTGTTACTACCCACATCATCGCCCTAATGACGACATCGCCTCTCAGGACGGAATCTCCCAACATGCGGTACTGTTCCCAAGCACACCAAACATTTATGCATGACACAGCACCTAACAACACTCCCCTAGATCGGTAGTGTATCCGATCATGCTCTCACAGCTCCCACTTACCGAGGCGTAGAGGAAGAATTGATCCATACATTACCACTCAAATGAATGGTACTCGTACTATTGCACGCCGTATGAGTGACGAAATAGAAATATGATGCATAATCCCCCCAAGTCAGTACTTAACTAGCCACCTTAGAGTCCTTAACTGGGCATAGAGGATATGACCATGGCACACTAGATAGTTTTCCAAAAACATAGTTTGACACCTTGATTATCATTAATTAATAAAAATCTTTTATTAAACCGGTTTAAATTTAGTTTAGAACGTACATATGAACAGTAACTCGCCAAACCTTGCTCCGATGCCAGCTGTAACAGAACCGCCCAAATTATAAGAGATTAAGCTTAATAGTGACCATTTACACAGTCGAACCATCGAGCTTAAACCCATATAATCCCGGTAGTCCGTGAAATCTCGAAGGATTTCAACCCACATATCGTACATACAACCAAGATCGTAATAAGTTTAGCGGTCACCATTCACAATTACATCCAGTTTACAACATTCATAAAATACATCGGAGTTCTTAAAATTATTACAAACCTAGTTCTCAAGTAGCGGAAGCTTCATAGTTCGAAAATAACACACACATACTTAGTCTGATACAGTGCCATAGTTCAGTCATTCCCACAAAAGCAAAAGAGGAGGTAGAGTGACCATCGCCCTTGGTCTAGTCATCGCCCATTGCTGGGTACAAGCAGAGGATGCAATAACCATAGTACATTTGTCCATCTGCAAAACTACATGGGAGTAGAACCCTGAGTACGAGAATGTACTAAGCTAGACTTACCCGTCATAAACCAAAAATAAAGACTCTTCAAGGATCATGAAGGCTATATAGTGGGGGTAGCTGATGACTTTTTGAATAAAAGCACTATTCTATTAACATATCCTAAAGGAATCTTTCTTCTTTTAATTAGCTCAAGTTGAAAGTATCATTACCTATTATCTAGGTTTGCACCTGCACTATGGCAAACAATGTAATAATATGATGGTACCTCATCATAGCATTCATGCAATTATTTATCATATAACCCAAGTGTTCCATAGTCCTTACTACGAGGACGAAGCTCATGTCAAGTGCTCACTGTCCAGGAGCGATGCCGATTCGAATCGATTTCTATCCAGCTGGCGAGTTATTCCCCACACAAACCACACTCACTGATCAAGTGAGCTACAGATCACCGTGTTACACTATCCAGGACCAATTCGCGGGTTCGGCAGGCACCACCAGTACCCGAGGACCGTTCCGGCGACCGAGGTATCCAAGGTATACCAAGGTTGCGGGCCGCGCCCTCGTCGTTCTCCTCAACCATCACCAATACAGCGCATGGCGGCTTGACTTCTGGCCCGGATAGTGTTCAGGCTTCGCGGTCGGAACGACTTGTCCTTCCAGCTAAGTGTGGGGCATGCGTTCAACATGACAAGAGGGCCGTCAACGATCGGTCCTTAATCGACACAGGCAGGGGCACTACAGTCAACCCACAATAAGACCCTGCCCGGTCTCCAATTCCATTCCACACTTGGTTATTCTCTACCAAAGCAATCACCGCTTAATCAAGCAGGTATCCACCTATATCTCGCAGGTGACAGGTGTTGATATTTGGGAACGCAATAAGGAATGGATCCGCAAGCGCACGGATATCGGTGAGCACTTCACCCGGGAAATTATCCAGAGTATCGTATTTATTTTTTTACCACTAGGAGAAAGAGTGCATCTGACTAACCAGTCTATTACTACTAACCTTTAGGCACAAAGAATGTCTTTCGATGTGAGTGATAAATAGATAAGACTGCAACCGTAGTCTCCTTCTAACCTTGGTATGGATGATCTACTGTTCTAATGGGGAGGCTAACGGAATCTAGACACCACAGAGGATGTTCAACCCGCACCTATAAACCCTATCCTTCCTGCTAACGAGATGTGATCTACAAAGGTAGCTCGGAATTGTCACGTTCCTCACTACTACCACGGTCCAGCTAGTCAGGGAATATCTATGAGTACCCCAGCCTAAACACCACGTTTACGCCAGCAATGATTACTCTAAACTCTACGCGAAGAGATTAAAGTAAACTCATAAACCATAAGAACAATAAAACAAGAACTTACTAGAATTTAGAAGTCGAAATACTGAAGAATCCTAGGAGCAAGCTTCGGGTTAGGAGAACTTGATCCCTCAGGTACAAGCTTGGAGTAGACACTGACAGGCCGGGCATCCTCCACTCTACACCTCCAATCTATCTCTCTCAATCTAGTAGAAACTAGAAGATCTATTTCTACCTTACATTGATTGCTAAGCCTAAAAAGAAATATTAATTAGAGAAGAGGTTTTCCTTCGAGGGCACCCCTCAGTCTCTATGATAATTTCTTCATGTCTTCTCCAGGGGCCAGGGGGCCTTGCTTATATAGTCCTCCCCTTCTATGCGTTTTTGGGTCGATAGGCGAGGTGGTACTATGTTTTTCTTGATCCAATAGGTCGGTGGAATATCCCGAGCGAAAGAGTCCTGATTTGGCTCCAGCAGGGGGGCGGGCGCCCAGGCTTCCAGGGCGGGCGCCCTGGGCCTGGCCCAGTTTTGCCTCCGCTTCGGTCTCGTGGCTTCTGGAGTCTTCTAGATGAAGTAAAATTGCGCGGTGCGTTGATATCTCTATGTAATCCCGACATGTGGGCCTTTCTTCCTTATTTCCTGATAACCCCCTGCAGAAATAGATAAACAACAAAACTCGTGGAATTCTGTCAGATCAAACCCTAATTCTAGGTGATGGTTGCATATTGGTCCATTCTCTTGTTTATTTGATAATTAA